>NC_079443.1:53151586-53259165 GCF_903798145.1 Danio aesculapii | reverse complement strand
GGTGTGAGGATTATCCGGCTGGACAAACGTTTAAGTGTAATGAACTGTGTTTGAACACAGAGCTTATTGTTCGCAATCTTAGAAAAGCCTATGGGAAATCCTGTTATATCATGGGAACCAGTTTTATGCTAGCAGCCGATTAGCCTACAAAGTGACATCATAGTTCCTCCACTCTATAGATGTGGAGTTTTAGATGAAGCACAATGATCAGCGACAGGAGTCTCCATAGACTGACAGAAGCATGAAGCACACACTCACACCCGACCAGCACTGGAACACTAGTGCTGGTTTACATCTGTCACTATGCTGACAACAGGCATTTGTAGCTCCGCCCTCTTTTAGAAGAGCACAATCTCATTTGAATTTAAAGCGACAGTCACCAAAACGCCACATTTGGGATCAATTAATTCGATCAACATTAATTGTGTGTTTTTCAATCATTATTTATAAGCAATAATATTAGACTGTAAAAAGCAATCAGTTACTTCACTTAAAAATCCTAGAACTGTTTTATTTCACAACTTATCTTTATAATTACTACATAGTTCATTTACTTAAAGTGAGTAAACCTGTTGCTTTAAAAATTATGAAGTCATTATTTGTGTGTGTGTGTGTGTGTGTGTGTTTGTGTGTGTGTGTGTGTGTGTGGTTGTGTGTGTGTAAGTCAACTAATTTGACAGTGTATTTATAAAAATGTACTGTAAATTACATAGTACATACAGTAAATTTACTGTAGTAGTCGTCGTTGTGGTCATATATTACTGTTGTAAATGTTTACATTATGTGTTGTTTATGTATATTTGTTTCCCCTCCAAACACCTTCCAAACACACTCTCTTTTGACAAGAGATATTGGCTCTTGTTTAAACTACACCGTGGCCTTTAGGGAGGCCACATTTTTTTCTAAAGAGAGTCCCTTGCCACAATGATGTACTGTAGGCCAGGGCTGTTCAATAGTTTGTCATGGGAGCCAGTTCATGAAAAGCATCCAAAATGAGGGGCCGGAGGGATACTTGCAATATGAGTGAGGACACAATAGCATATGAGAGCCCATATGTTGTATTTTTGCTCCTTAAGACAACCCACGTTGTATTTCTCCACATTAAAAATGTTAATATATTGTATTTAAACTATATAACATCAGTGCATTGTACAATGGGCTTTACAAACATTCAAATGTTGTATTTCAGAGCAGAACAAAAGCAGTGCATTGCGTTCAGTAGGCTTCTTCTACATTCAGACACATTCATATGTTGTTTTTGAACTGCGTAACAATCATGGAATGCAACAATTATAGATTTTGGGTTGTACGATTATATAGTCTGAAGAATAATCATGGTTTCACAGTAATCACGTCTAGTGTAAAATTTATACATAATTTTATGTCTTCCATTATATGTATTCCTTTATAATTGTTCTGACACATGGCTGTGCTGATGAAGTAAAGCTAAGCTAAATGGCTGTAATTCATGACACTCATGCTCTGTTTTAAAACATGTTAAACATGTGAAACTCACTCTTGTCACGTTGATGATGATTGATGATCCTAGCGAACTGAACAGATCTCTTATTCCCGGTTGCTTTGCGCACGTCTGTCTTGTTGATATGATTATACACGTGACTACGGGACATGTTAATACATGCAGCTGTCAATCAATTCAGTGGGCGGGGGGACTGCACTCCTAAGTAAAGTTGCAGTCGATCTGAAAACCGCTCCAATTGGTCCACGTTTTATGTTGTTAATTGGAAAAAAAAAAGGACTGGGTGTGTTTATATCAGCCCAATATGGCTGTCTATACACCATACATGCCACATATGTCTTTCCAAACAGCTTGAAAAGTAGATTTTTCACCACAAGTGCCCTTTAACATGACTGGACCTTTGCTCCTTAGCGCCCCCACACCTTGATGCTCATGACAAGAACAGCATGTGGTTATCTTTTTATTTTTTTTTTAAGTGAGGTGTAAATCGCTGTTCATGCATGAATGAATCATATTGTTGCACTTTTACACCCAATAATCCCTGATCACATTACACCGTACTGAAACCGCACATCAAAATAGACAATATTTTAACAAACCCCATAACCAGGGTGCGAACTATGGGGGATATTAAAACCAAAGCACAGGGGTGTGTTTCTAAAATGATCACCGCTGAATTAAAGTACAATTCTTAGAGAGAAAAAACTGGTTGCTTTAGTGTTGCATTTCGCTATGAATATTGAATGTTTTACATTGTGAAAATGTGATAAATCAACCTTAATATCAGTGAACTTTTAAAACAGTTCCACTATTTCTCTCATTATAATCTGCCCCTCAAAGCTGAATTTTGCTCAGTCTTCAGTTGCTATATTTGCACAGTAAGTTTAAGCAACCAAAATATGATGCAGAAATGTTTCTGTAAGTACATGCATCTTAAAATGTGCTTTAAATCAGGCTCAACCCGAAATCCTGAGGTTTCTCTAAAGCCAAAATCTGCTGTGGGTGGTGACACTAAAACACCACTGTGGTCAATGCAGACTTTGGATCTGAGCGCAGTTTGAGTCATTGTTCAGATCTGTTTATAGACACTGGAGAGATTGGGATGAGTTTTCCGAGTCTTTTACTCTGGAAATATTGAGAAACGGCTGTGTATAAAGAGGTCCTACTTCTGTTTTTTTTTTTCTTTTTCCTGCAGCTTTGATTATTGAAATATAAAGAATCATGAAAGCTTAGAGTGGTTCTGAAGTGAAACACCACCACTGTTCAAAATTCAAGGTTGGTGGAGTCTAGTGTTTGCTAAAGCTACAGTATACAATACAAAAATTGAATATAATAACACATTTTAATAGCTGTTTTATATATGAATATGGAGTGAAATGTCATTTATTCCATGATATAAAGCTGATTTATTTCTCAGCCATAATTTTACAGCCTTCAGTGTCACGTGATCCTCAGAATCATTCTAATTTGATGCTCAGTAATATTAACAGTTATTAATATTATTATTAATAAACAGTGGTTTAATATTAATAATTAATATTAAAACATTCATATTAACCCCCCCCAATATTAAAGTTTCACAATGTTTTTTTTGTATTGTTATTTTAGTATGAACTGTAGTATTTTTTTAAATATATTTGTTTATTGATCTGATCATCAATAATTATATATATTATATATATATATATATATATTTTTTTTTTTTTTGTATAAAAATGTTATGTATTTAATAAATACACTGTAAAAGTGATTAGTTGACTTTATTTTAAAAAGTGAGTAAACCATGATAAATAGGAACTATGTGCATAATTATTAAATAAATTAAGGTGTCGAATGAACAGTTCTAAGTTACAGCAGTTTTACTCGCTTTTATAAAGTAAAGTAACGAATTAACTTAATTAGCTTCACCTAAAAATGGTTTTAATTTCAAACTAAAACCATGATTGAGTTAAATAAACTTAAACTTTTATCAGTTACTTTGTCAAGAAAATATTCATCAACAAGCTGATAAAAACATTATTTTTAATAACTTTAATTCATTAACTGGTGTTAAGTTTATAATCTACTTATAAAAAATGCTATACTTTTGAACCTTATTTGAAATGAAGATATGGTGTTGATTTTATGTATGTGTATGTTGCATGTATGTATGTGTCTATATTGTGCGCGCGCGCCTGTGTGCACCTGTGCCAGTGCGTGCATATATATATATATATATATATATTATATTATATATATATATATATATATATGTATATATGTATATATGTATATATATATGTATGTATGTATATGTATTGTATGTATGTATGTATGTATGTATATGTGCTGTGCGGGTGTGTGGGTTTTTTTTATTATTATTATTGTTATTATTATTATTATTTGTTAAGTTTTTTTTTTTTCACAGTAAAGACTGAGGATAGATGGATGGATAGAGAGACAGACAAACTGGATGGATGGATGGATGGATGGATGGATAGAAGGTATATAGACAGGACAGGATAGATGGATGATAGATAGATGGATTGATAGATAGACAAAGATAGATGGATAGAAAGATAGATAGCTATACAGACGACAGACAAATAGATAGATGAATAGATAGATGGATTGATAGATGACAGACGGATGGATGGATAGATGGATGGATGGATGGATAGTATGGATGGATGACAGACATGGATGGATGAACAGACATAGATGGATGGATGGATGGGTGGACAGACATGGATGGATGATAGATAGAAAGAATGATGTATGGATGGATGGCATGGATAGATAGAATGATATATAGATGGATGGCTGGGATGGATGGATGAGAATGATATATAGATGAATGGATGGACAGACATGGATGGATGGATGGATGGATGGATGGATGGATGGATGGATTGATGGACAGACATGGATGGATGGATGGATGGACAGACATGGATGGATGGATGGATGGACAGACATGGATGGAAGGATGGATGGACAGACCTGGATGGATGGATGGATGGATGGATGGATGGATAGAATGATATATAGATGGATGGATGGATGGATAGAAGGATATATAGACAGACAGACAGAAAGACAGACATACAAATAGATTGATAGATGGATACATAGAATGAAATATAGACAGACAGGTAGATAAATGGCTGAATATATGGATAGATAGATGGATGGATGCATGATGGATAGAAGGATGGACATACAGATAGACAGATGGATAGATAGATAAATAGATCTAGATCAGTCTTTAGGCCTGTCATAATAAAATTAATTAATATCTGGAAGCTTAAATGGCTCTATGCATATGGTCAGTTTCCATAAACTGAAATGACCTCTTGTGTGTCCCGCAGACGGCTGAACAGCTTCCCTGGGTTTCGCAGACGTCCCCACTTGCTCCACTGAAGATGGACACACTGGAGTCAGAGTTGACTTGCCCAATCTGTCTGGAGCTGTTCGAGGATCCGCTTCTGCTGCCCTGCGCCCACAGCCTGTGCTTCCACTGCGCCCACCGCATCCTGACATCCCACTGCGCTGCCTTCGACGAGTCCAGCAAACCGCCCTCCGCCTTCCAGTGTCCCACCTGCCGCTATGTCATCACGCTGGACCAGCAGGGTCTAGACTGCCTCAAACGCAACGTCACCCTACAAAACATCATCGAGCGCTTCCAGAAGGCATCTCTGAGCGGGCCGAACTCCTCCGACTGAGACACGTAAACAGATTTCTCCGTCCGCCATGAGTTCTGCATGCGAGGCGGTTCAGTGTCAGTTCTGCGAGCAGGATCCGCCGCAGGAGGCCGTCAAGAACTTGCGTCACTTGCGAGGTGTCGTATTGTCAGGGAGTGTCTTCGGGCGACGCACCCTAATAAGAAGCCCGTTTACGGGACACACAGGCTGACAGAGCCCGTCCCGGACGCAAGACTCAGAGGACTGGCCTGTCCCGAACATGGAGAGGAGAAGGTCAACATGTACTGCATCACAGACGAACAGCTCATTTGTTCGCTGTGTAAACTCGTTGGACATCATCGAGAACACCAGGTGGCATCACTGGGCGAGCGATACGACAAGCTGAAGGTAAGAAATGATGGTTTGATTAATAATTTTGTGGGGTGGGATGATGGGTGAAATAAAGTTGTGAATTTAGGGATGAAAGGGATGAAAAATCTAGGGTTGTTGTTAGGAATGCATTGCAATTATAAAGACAGCTAGCCTACTCTGCGTCGCCCCCTGTGGTTGTAAATAACAGTACAATAGTGAGCTCGTCAAGTATGAAAGCCTTCGCATCTCCCGCCTGTATGTTAAAAACTGATGGTTGGGTTTGGGGTTGGGGAAGGTGTAGATGGTAATAACTATGATGGTTGGGTTAAGGGTTGGATATATGTGAACATTAATAGCTATGATGGTTGGGTTTGGGGTTGGGGAAGGTGTAGATGGTATAACTATGATGGTTGGGGAAGATGTAGATAGTAATAACTATGATGGTTGGGTTTGGGGTTGGGGAAGGTGTAGATGGTAATAACTATGATGGTTGGGTTTGGGGTTGGGGAAGATGTAGATAGTAATAACTATGATGGTTGGGTTTGGGGTTGGGGAAGATGTAGATAGTAATACTATGATGGTTGGTTTGGGGGTTGGGGAAGGTGTAGATGGTAATAACTATGATGGTTGGGTTTGGGGTTGGGGAAGATGTAGATAGTAATAACTATGATGGTTGGGGAAGATGTAGATAGTAATAACTATGATGGTGGGTTTGGGGTTGGGGAAGGTGTAGATGGTAATAACTATGATGGTTGGGTTTGGGGTTGGGGAAGATGTAGATGGTAATAACTATGATGGTTGGGGTTGGGGTTGGGGAGGTGTAGATGGTAATAACTATGATGGTTGGGTTGGGGGTTGGGGAAGATGTAGATAGTAATAACTATGATGGTTGGGTTAAGGGTTGGGGAAGGTGTAGATGGTAATAACTATGATGGTTGGGTTTGGGGTTGGGGAAGGTGTAGATGGTAATAACTATGATGGTTGGTTAAGGGTTGGATATATGTGGACATTAAGTAACTATGATGGTTGGGTTTGGGGTGGGGAAGGTGTAGATGGTAATAACTATGATGGTTGGGTTAAGGGTTGGATATATGTGGACATTAATAACTATGATGGTTGGGTTTGGGGTTGGGGAAGATGTAGATAGTAATAACTATGATGGTTGGGTTTGGGGTTGGGGAAGATGTAGATAGTAATACTATGATGGTTGGGTTTGGGGTTGGGGAAGGTGTAGATGGTAATAACTATGATGGTTGGGTTTGGGGTTGGGGAAGATGTAGATAGTAATAACTATGATGGTTGGGTTTGGGGTTGGGGAAGGTGTAGATGGTAATAACTATGATGGTTGGGTTAAGGGTTGGATATATGTGGACATTAATAACTATGAGGTTGGGTTTGGGGTTGGGGAAGATGTAGATAGTAATACTATGATGGTTGGGTTTGGGGTTGGGGAAGATGTAGATAGTAATAACTATGATGGTTGGGTTTGGGGTTGGGGAAGGTGTAGATAGTAATAACTATGATGGTGGGTTTGGGGTTGGGGAAGGTGTAGATGGTAATAACTATGATGGTTGGGTTTGGGGTTGGGGAAGATGTAGATAGTAATAACTATGATGGTTGGGTTAAGGGTTGGATATATGTGGACATTAATAACTATGATGGTTGGGTTTGGGGTTGGGGAAGGTGTAGATAGTAATAACTATGATGGTTGGGTTTGGGGTTGGGGAAGGTGTAGATGGTAATAACTATGATGGTTGGGTTTGGGGTTGGGGAAGGTGTAGATAGTAATAACTATGATGGTTGGGTTAAGGGTTGGATATATGTGGACATTAATAACTATGATGGTTGGGTTTGGGGTTGGGGAAGGTGTAGATGGTAATACTATGATGGTTGGGTTTGGGGTTGGGTAAGGTGTAGATAGTAATAACTATGATGGTTGGGTTAAGGGTTGGATATATGTGGACATTAATAACTATGATGGTTGGGTTTGGGGTTGGGGAAGGTGTAGATGGTAATAACTATGATGGTTGGGTTTGGGGTTGGGGAAGGTGTAGATAGTAATAACTATGATGGTTGGGTTAAGGGTTGGATATATGTGGACATTAATAACTATGATGGTTGGGTTTGGGGTTGGGGAAGGTGTAGATGGTAATAACTATGATGGTTGGGTTTGGGGTTGGGGAAGGTGTAGATGGTAATAACTATGATGGTTGGGTTTGGGGTTGGGGAAGGTGTAGATGGTAATAACTATGATGGTTGGGTTAAGGGTTGGATATGTGTGGACATTAATAACTATGATGGTTGGGTTTGGGGTTGGGGAAGGTGTAGATGGTAATAACTATGATGGTTGGGTTAAGGGTTGGATATGTGTGGACATTAATAACTTTGGTTGGGTTTAGATTTGAGAAAGGTGTAGACATTAATGACTGTGATGGTTGGGTTTAGGTGTGGAGTAGGTGTAGACGTTAATAATTGGTTTGCAGCGGCATCTTGCCAACAACAGTTTTGACACGTGGGTCTCCATAACTTCTAAGTTACACCTCTAACGTACTACAAGTTACGCCACTTCACGTTATGCCCATGTCTTGCAGTCCACAGACAGACCCTACTTGAAAAATGTGTGCAAACCTAGTTGTTGTGACTGTATTAAATTTCAGAATAAAAATGGAAAATTTAGGGATAAAAGTTGCACCAAAAAGATCTAGGGTTGTTATTAGGGATACTTTGAAATCAGATTTGACCAGAGCGGCACAACGTAGCCTTTTTTTGTGGGCCCATAATTTCAGCTGTTTCTCTTTTGTCCGAATATAGAAAATGCCATATTCGGCTGATCATTTTTTGGTTGCTGAATATTGTCTGCATACACGTAGTTGTTGTGACTGTTGGGTTTACTTAACTTCAGAATAAAAATGGCAAATTTAGGGATAAAAGTTGCACCAAAAAGATCTAGGGTTGTTGTTAGGGATGCATTGCAATAAATAATTCTCCAAAACGGCACAACGTAACCTTTTTTTTAAATTATTTGTAAGCTGATAATTTCGGCAGTGTATCTCTTTTGGTTGAAAACCAAGAGTGGTATATAAAAAGCTCAAAAAAGATCTAGGGTTGTTGTTAGGGATGCATTGGAGTTAAAAATTGTCCAGAGTGGCACAACGTAGCCTTTTTCTTTGTCGACTCCTAATTTTGGCTGTTTTTTCTCTTTTGGCCAAAAACCAAGAAATGCCGTATTCGGCCGATCATTTTTGGTGTTCAAAAATTGTGTGCATGCCTTGTTGTTGTGACTGTTGGGATTTCTCAATTTCAGAATAAAAATGGTGGATTTAGGGTTAAAAGTTGCACCAAAAAGATCTAGGGTTGGGTTAGGAATGAACTGAAATGAAAAATAATGCAGAATGGCACAATGTAGCCTTTTTTGTCGACTCTTAATTTCGGCTGTTTCTCTTTTGGCCAAAAACCAAGAATGTTATATAAGAATCATCAATTCAGTCAATTCAGGGATAAAAGTTGCACCAAAATGATCTAGGGTTGTTGTCAGGGATGCACCGAAATGAAAAATTGTCCAGAGCGGCACAACATTGCCTTATTTTCAACTCTTTGTTTCAGCTGTTTTTCTGTTTTGGCCAAAAACCAAGAATGCCAAATTTGGTCTATAACTTTTGGTGGCTGAAATTTGTGTGTCTACCTAGGCGTTGTGACTGTTGTGATTACTCAATTTCAGAATAAAAATCATGAATTTATGGATAAAAGTTGCACTAAAAAGATCTAGGGATGGGTTAGGGATGAATTGAAGTGAAATGAAAGCTTGTCCAGAGCCACACAATGTAGCCTTTTGTTTTGGGGATCAAATTTTGGTTGTTTTTCTATTTCGGCTGAAAACTGAGAATGCCAAATTTGCCAGATAATTTTTGGTGGATATACCACCAAATTGTGGGTATACCAAGTTGTTGTGACTGTTGGAAAAATTCCATTTCAGAATAAAAATCGGGGATAAAAGTTGCACCAAAACGATCTAGGGTTGAGTTAGGGATGCATTAGGGAGTCCAGAGTGGCACAACATAGCCTGTTTTTTGTTGGCTCATAATTTTTTCAAAGAAAATTTCTTTGTTGGCATATAAAATTAGCAAATTTAGAAATAGAAGTTGCACAAAAAAGATCTAGGGATGTTGATAGGAATTTTGGTCAAAAACTGAGAATGCCATATAAAAATCGTAAATTTAGGGATTAAAGTTACTCTCCCCCCAAAATAGATTGTTGTTGATAGGAATGCATTGAAATTAAAAATTGGCCAGAGTGGCACAACATAGCGTTTTTTTTTCTCTGCTCAATAATTTTGGTAGTTTTTCTCTTTTGGCTGAAAACCAAAAGTGCCTTTTTTTTTTTTTTTTTTTTTTTTGGTGGTCGAAATGATTTGGTTTGGCCCAAAACTAAGAATGCCTTAATTGGCTGTGCTTAATTGAGCACACCTAGGTGTTGTGACTGTTGGAATTACTCAATTTCAAATTAAAAATGGCAAATTTAGGGAAAAACGCTGCACCCAAAAAGATCTATAGATGTTGTTCGGAATGCATTGCAATTAAAAATTTTCCATTGTGGCAAATTTAATCTATGCGCCCTCATAATATATTTGGGAGCATTTGTGTGTCTGAATATAATGGTTGTAGTGCAATCTGATTAGATTTTCTCTAAAAACTTGCTGAATCGCTCTACCCTGCTGCTGTATTGGTTCATATTAGCTGTCAGTCACTCAACGCTTCCCGCTGTCAGATAACAGGGAGCTTTTGTTACTGCAGGAAATGCAAACGGCTGAAGAGTGAAAAGTGCACAGGTTTGCAAACCTCACCTAAAGTTATAATAATAATAATGGCGCAGATGACAGCGATCATGACATGAGGTAAATGTTGATCCGCCAGCTGAGATCAATCGAGTGTTTTCGGAGAAGGTGCCCGAATCTCGATGCGTTGCATTCACCGAGTGTTCAGCGCAAATGTCCGCTAAATATAAAATCTAACACTGTACACATCATCGCCAAAGAAACTCAACTTTACTAAGTTACACTGAAACTACGGCTCATAACAAAGAGCAGTATTGCGCTGGTGGTCATCATGAGAATCCTGCTCTGTCTGCTCATAAATTGGTGCGGCTGACTCGCCTGCTTTATTCCACCAACACAGAGAAATGAAGATCAGCTCATAACGAGACTGAGCATTTACAATGACCCAAACCAAAACTTTTAAAGAGTGATAGAAGTGAGACTTTCTTTTGTCTGTTCTTCCTTGAGATGTATATTATTTTGCTATTGAAAGTAATACCATGATATTATACCGTCACCGTTCAAAAGATGAAAAATACCATGATATTAATTTTAGGTCATATCGCCCACCTCTACTTCAGAATAAAAATGGCAAACTTAGGGAAAAAAGTTGCACCAAAAAGATCTAGGGTTGAGTAAGAGATGCATTAAAAACAAAAAAATCGAGAATTGTTGTTAGGTATGTACCAAAATGAAATATTCTGCTGGCCAATGCAGCAAAGCAAAGCCTTTTTTCTGCTCATATTATTGGCTGATTAGTTTACATTTTTTGGCCGAAAATTTAAATTGCAGAACATTCGGTGCATACCTAGCTGTTGTAATTGTACGGATTAAACCACTTGATACATTTTTGTGATTATGTTCAGCATGAATATGGCTAGCTAATAGTATATAGGGCAACACAGTGGCGTAGTGGGTAGCACAATCGCCTCACAGCAAGAATGTTGCTGGTTCGAGCCCCGGCTGGGTCAGTTGGCATTTCTGTTTGGAGTTTGCATGTTCTCTGCTGGTGTGGGTTTCCTCCTGGTGCTCCGGTTTCCCCCACAGTCCAAACACATGTGGTACAGGTGAATTGGATAAGCTAAATTATTCGAAGTGTATGTGTGTGAACAAGTGTGTACGGGTGTTTCTCAGTGATGGGTTGCAGCTGGAAGGGGATCCGCTGCGTAGAACATATGCTGGACAAGTTGGCGGTTCATTCCACTGTGGTGACCCCTGATTAATAAAGGGACTAAGCCGAAAAGGAATAAATGAATGAATAGTATACAATATTGTTTGTTACATATTGTAATATTTCACTGTAATAATATTAATAATAACTATAATAAAAACAACAATAAAAAATTATATATATTTTGTTATGTATTACAAAATAAAACCTAAAAAAAAAAATTATGCCTTTGTAATATTCACTGCACAGTATCGGTAACAGTTTATCAATAATAATAATATAATACTAATATAATAATAATACTAATATAATAATAATAATAATAATAATAATAATAATAATATAATAATAATACTAATATAATAATAATGATATAATAATAATACTAATATAATAATACTAATATAATAATAATAATAATATAATAATACTAATATAATAATAATAATAATATAATAATAATAATGCTAATATAATAATAATAGTAATAATAATAATATAATAATAATAATATAATAATACTAATATAATAATAATAATAATATAATAATAATAATAATGCTAATATAATAATAATAATAATAATAATAATAATAATAATAATAATAATAATAATATAATAATAACACTAATATAATAATAATAATAATAATAATAATATAATAATGATATAATAATAATAATAATAATATAATAATAATATAATAATATAATAATAATAATATTAATAATAATTATAATAATAATGATATAATAATAATGATATAATAATGACACTAATATAATAATAACAATAATAATAATAATAATAATAATAATAATATAATAATAATACTAATATAATAATACTAATATAATAATAATAATAATAATAATAATAATAATATAATAATAATAATTGTTTTATAGAACTTTTATTTCTAAAACTGCTGTTGTATTCACTGTAAAATGGCTGCAAATTATTATTATAATAATAGCAATAATAAATAATAAATATAGTTATAATTGTTGCTTCATGGCCATATTGATTATGCTAATTTTAGTTATTTTTGTTACAATTTTTATTACTAAAACTGCTGCTATATTAACTACAAAATGGCTATAAAGTATCATTATTATTATTATTATTATTATTATTATTAATAATAATAATAATAATAATAATAATAATAATGAAATATTATTATTGTATTATTCTACTATTCTACATAAAAATTACCTATAAAATATGATTGATAAAAATGATTATCCCTGTTATTATTATGATTGAGGGGGATTAAAATGTAAATTGAAAATAAAGCAGATTTCATTGACTGTTATGATCAGGAATCTCTTGATGTAAATTGGTTTGAGCTGTAGTTCATTGCTCTTATACTGAGCTGCTCAGTCTGGACGTCAGGAAGGATTATTCCTCATGCTTTCCCTCAGGAATTTAGCATGGGTTTTCATAAAAATGCTTTTCTATTTGCGTAAAACGAGGCCTGTGGTTAATGCGTGGTTAAAACTCTTTCATGCTTTCCTCTACAATATATTTTACAGTCAGAGCTCAAAGGTGAATGAAACCGCAGTGTGCTTTTAAAATGCACATCGCTAACATTTGCTTTATAAGGTTGTGTGATTCCTCAAGCGCACAAACTTACATCTTTATGATTCAAAACACTCTAACTAAAATCCCTATTGAAGTTCCAGACGCTCGAAAAATGTTCGCTCTTCTTCTGCTTTTAAGACAAAAATCTCAAGCTCTCTATTAATGTGCCAAGCTTCTGTGTTTCTCGCCAACTCTCGGGCTTAAAAACTGTATTTCTTGGCAGAGCAAGTTTTAGATATTAATGTCTTTTATCATGTTGTCCATATTTCATATAACAATGCGCTCGAGGCTGTGAGGTCTTCGTATAATTGGTTACATACACAGCTGCATACGTAAAATATACTATATTGTTTTAAATAAATATATTTGTATTACATATAAATATATATGTATGTGTATGTATGTATGTGTATATGTATATATATATATATATATATATATATATATATATATATATATATATATATATATATATATATAATTAGGCTTGTGCCGGTATCACATTTTCATGCTGTGATTAATTGATTGAGCTTTTATCACGGTATACGGTATTATCACGATATTGTAATTTTACTAGAGAAACAGGTAAAAAAACACAAAAAACTTTAGTTTCGTCAACTTAGTAACTTTAATAACTTTTTATTAACTAAAAGTACTTCAAACATTTAAATACAAATAAATATAAATAAAACGATACACAATATAAAAGTAAACTTGAGCAATTATATCAAAGTGAATGTGCAAAGGGAAACCGTCTTCGATCAGCAATCCCTCTGCATTTTTTTGGAACCCAAAATATTTCCAAACCTCTGACTTTTTTTTTGAAGGGGGATAAATTGTCGGCAGCGTTCCTCCTTCCGCCATGCTTCTTCTTCGTGTGAGGATTATAGTGCGGTGGCAGCGGCGGCGCGCACTGCGTGCACACAGTGCTTCTACATGTGGGGATTGTTTACATCAGAGTGCGCATCAGTTCTGCGCAGCATATACGCAGTGTTTCTTCAAGCGCTTGATGGAAAATAAGCTAAGGTGCGTTCTAAGAATATAAATTCGGATTTATTATTTTTCACGGTATTTTGAAGTGCCCGCGATAACAATATCGTGCATATTTATTACCGTGATTTATCGCATTACCGAATACCGGCACAAGCCTAATATATATATATATATATATATATATATATATATATATATATATATATATATATATATATATATATATATATATATATATATATATATATATATATATATATATATATATATATATATATATATATATATTAGGGATGTGCACAATTAATCGAACGCATCACCAACGATTGAGCATGAAAACGATGATCGATTGGCTCTAAAATTAAATTCCTTTTATTCTTTCTGATTGGTTATGCTGGTATTTGGGCGGTAGTTTGATATTTGATTGGTTAGGGCTGCAGGGAGTTGCGGACTAGAGGCGAGACCTGAGCACAGATCCAGTATAGGGGGTCACACACCAGAAGTGCCGTGTCGGGCCACGGCCCATGCAGCATCAGAATTCTAAACGTATGTTTCCATCAGGGTACACGGCGGTGCCCAGCCACGACGGACACTTCATATTTCTGCCGTGCCACAGAGCGCCATCTGAATGGTTTCATTTTAAATACCATGCGAATGTGCTCGTCTGGTGTGTGATACTTTCAGCTGTCATGTGCGCGCCGTGTCTCGACACTCTTTTCGGCGAGGACTACGGTATGAGTGATGTTTCACCGGATGACAACAACATTGAAAGCTACTTGGGAGACGTGCATCTCCCTAATCCCGGATCCTTTATTGTGGTGCAAAGTAAATGAGTCTCGATTTGCAAGGCTAATCACCCTTGTCCAGTGGTGGCTGTTCCTGCAACTTCAGTGCCTGCTGAGCGTGTTTTTTTCCACCGCCGGTCTAATTGTCAATAGACTTGGCACTTGGTTTTTATCAGAGCATGTAGACTTTTTTGTTATCTTTTTGAATAGAAATATGTAGTCCTTCCTTATGTTACGTTTTATTAGCCATGCATGGTTTTTGTTTTAAACAGCATAGTTAAATTAGGCCAGCTTTATTTTATTTACCTCCACCGACTGATCATTTTGAAATAATGTTATTTTACCTAATCTTTACTGAAAGCTTTTACTTGCCCATGCCTAAATACACCACTGCTCACACTTCTTTAAATGTTTACTGTGTTAACCAATATTGATGGTGATTTTTAATAACCCAACAGCATTGATTTAATTGTTTTATGAATCCTGTCATAGTTTTATCAACACCATTGTTAACAGGGCTTTAAATGAAAAAAATATAAATTTTAAATTGAATGTTATTTAATAGTCGCTATGATGCACACACGCCCGGCCTCTTGCTTAAGCTCCACTCCCCGATTAATCGATTAATCGTTTATCAAACCTGTGGATTAATCGAAATGAAGAATGGTGAGAAATGCCCATCCCTAATATATATATATATATATATATATATATATATATATATATATATATATATATATATATATATATATATATATATATATATATATAAACACTATTTATTAGTGGTATAACAGATCACAAATCTGAGGGTTCAGATCAAATTATGGTGTTTTAGTCATGGATTGGATCATTTTTTGGATCAGCCAAAAAGGGGTGGAGACAAATGTAATTTGCTTTACATTTCTTACTGCAAGACTTTTGGTTTTAACAAGCAGAACTTAGAACCTGTAGTTTAATTAAAAATAAACTGAAGAAATAATCAGCGGCATTAAAATACGTTGTAAAATATTCAGTGCTGTGAAAAATTCGCTGCTACTACTACTGTTGCTGATCACGCTAAATGTACAAATCTAACATAATTTGTTTCATTTTCAATAAATGATTCAGTTCTTCACTCATAAAACTTCATGTTTCATTGCTGGATGATCATTTCTGAAGAATTATTCAGTGGCATAGTTTTGATGGCTGGTTGTCGCCACCTATTGGTTAAATGATGTAATTGCTGCCTACTAACTTTTATTTTTGAGCGTCGTTAAATGCAGATGAAGGTGATTTTTGATCCTTACCATAAACATCAGTGGTTTTATCTAAACGGTTATCCCAGTACTGCTGTGTTATTTGTCTGTTTGTTAACTAAAGACTGAATCTCTTTCTTAATTTGTTTTCAGATTTGAATGCAGCGATTTGAAGGATTAATAAACATATGTAAATCAGCATCATTTATAGTTTGTTGCGTTGGTGTTGAGATCCTGATATTTTAATGATTAATTGTGCAGCTTAACTAATTGCATTAATGCAGGCTAAACAGGTAATGACAGAAAACACCTTTAATAACCTAAGAACCCACCACATTCAGAATAACCCTCTACAACTACATCCGTCATCTTTATATTTTACAGGAAAGCCTAAATGCTTTCATACGTGTGATTTGAATGACGCGAGACGCTATCTCTCTGCGATCCTTATAAATTTAGTAAAGTAAAAAATTTCACTGCGAGTCACCTGTGTTCCGAACCATGGGTTGTGATGCGTATGAATTACAGAATAACCGTGATCTGTTCTGTTACACCTCTAATATATATAAATATAAATACTCACAAAATTCCTTATTTAAAATAAGTTGAAACAATGCAGATCTTAAGTTTTTATTGGGGCAACTTAATTGTTTTTATGTTCAATCCACTTAAATTTGTGAAAATTATTAAGTTAACTATTAACTATTAATATTCGTGTGGAACCTAGTATTTTAAGCCTGATTTTAACTTTCGCCTGGCGCCGCATTGCGGACCTCCACTGACTGCATGAACACCTCACGAAACAGATGAAGCTTTTATACTTGCAGCGTTCGCCGTTGTGATATTCTTTAAAATGAGAGAGGGCGGTACAAAAGAAACTGACCGTAAAGTCAGATTGATAAACGGAGAAGTAGAAAGTTTCCAGAACTACGTCATATCATTAACATCATTCAAGATTTTTAAACTAATTATTTTTATAAATTATTTTAACGATTATAAGGATTTTTATAACCATTAAAGATTATATAAATCAAACTTTGATGCATCACTTGCTTTTGGTCATATCTCAGACAGTTTTACCTATTAAAGTTTATTAAAATATTAATGACAACAGAACATGGGTTACTCATAAATATATTTTTATTATGGCAAGAATGAAAGCAAAAACGTACTAAAATACACTGAAGTTTTTTTAGATTTAGTCCACTCCACAATTCACACATTCTGTCCTATACTTATGCTAAAAAGGTAATAAAGGTCCAACATTCCTGACCATTATCACCTATAAAGCCTTGAAAAATTGGGCATCAGTATATTGTAAACCGATAGGCAGGGCCAGACGGAATCTGCAGACATTTTTTGCTATTTCTGTGCAGAGTTTTGGTGAAAATCTGCAGATTTCTGTGGATTGATTTGACATTTACATTTAGTCATTTAGCAGACGCTTTTATCCAAAGTGACTTATAAATGAGGACAAGGAAGCAATTTACACAACTATAAGAGCAGCAGTGAACAAGTGCTATAGACAAGTTTCAGGTGTGTAAAGTCTAAGAAGCAAAGCATTAGTAATGTTTATTTTTTTGAGAGAGAGTACAGTTGGTGGTATAGCCAGAGAGGCAGTTACAGATTAGGAAGGAAAGTGGAGACTAAACAGTTGAGTTTTTAGTGGTTTCTTGAAGACAGCAAGTGACTCTGCTGTTCTGATGTAGTTAGGGAGTTCATTCCACCAACTGGACAGATTGAATGTGAGAGTTCGGGAAAGTGATTTCTTCCCTTTTTGGGATGGAACCACGAGGCGACGTTCATTCACAGAACGCAAGTTTCTGGAGGGCACATATATCTGCAGAAGTGAGAGCAGATACGAAGGAGCACAGCTAGAGATCGCTTTGTAAGCAAACATCAGAGCTTTGAATTTGATGCGGGCAGCAACTGGCAGCCAGTGCAAACGGGTGAGTAGCGGAGTGACATGTGCTCTTTTGGGTTCATCAAAGACCACTCGTGCTGCTGCGTTCTGAAGCAGCTGAAGAGGTTTAATAGAATTAGCTGGAAGCCCGGCTAGCAGAGAGTTGCAATAGTCCAGTTTGGAGAGAACAAGAGCTTGAACAATGAGTTGAGCTGTATGTTCAGATAGGAAGGGTCGGACCTTTCTGATGTTATAGAGTGCGAATTTGCAAGATCGAGCAGTTCTAGAAATGTGCTCAGAGAAGTTTAGTTGGTCAGTTTGGGAGTGTCATAACTAAAACCTTAATAAATGAAATAAAAAGTAAGACCTTTTTAACTTGCATTTAATATTTATAATGCAAATCCAATTAGATCCACTTTATTTGGTAAACAAAGCAAGTCTCTCATACAATATCTCTACTAAAATATGACTGTACAAACTGTATTGTAAATAAATCATATCAATATTTTCATATTAGTCAATAATATTACTGAAATTAACTTAAAAACTGAATAAATGTGAATTTACACACATTTACTCAAGTAAATAAACAGAATCAATGATGGGCTAAACATCTGCAGAAATCTGCGCGCGCAGATTCTGTGTGGGCCTACTAATAGGTTCATATATTCCTTTTCAGTTATAAAAAGAAATAATTTGTTACTTCATTATAGTTTTGCACCTATTAAATTGTTTTACATTAAAAATTGTAACATATACATCAGTGTAAAACCCATGACTGGTGGAAATCATATTTCTGTAATTGTGTACTGGGTCTCCACTTTCGCCATGGCCTCTTTTGGTTTTAACAAACTTAAACGTCAGGTTTTTCCAAAATTTTTAACAAAAACTTTCCTCCTTTCCCACGTCTGTTGCAATTTCTAGCCAAGAATTATTGTTCATCTGGTTCTCCATATGATCACGCATGAACAGATCATAAAGATGTGTGTTCAGTCATGCCTGTTTCAGATAAAACCTCTTCAAAGTGTTTCATATTCAGCTCAAATAAAATGTGGCGCCGCATGAACTGTTCACTCGAGTCTCAAAACAAAATCATGCCCCCTGCCAGCCGAAATCATGTAGTGCGCCCCCCAAGCGAACCACCGTAAACACAACGATGACGTCACATTCGCCGTGCGCACTCAAATGAACTAGCGAACGCGTCGAGTATAAACCAGGCTTTTTTCATTCATTCATTCATTCATTCATTTTCTTTTCAGCTTAGTCCCTTTATTAATCAGGGGTTGCCACAGTGGAATGAACTGCCAACGTATTTAGCATGTTTTACGAAGTGGACGTCCTTCCAGCTGCAACCCATCACTGGGAAACACCCATGCACTCTTATTCACACGCGCACACACACACACACACACACACACACACACACACACACACACACACACACACACACACACTATGGCCAATGTAGTTAATCAATTCCCCCTATAGCGCATGTGTTTGGACTGACCCAGCCGAGGCTCGTACCAGTGACCTTCTTGCTGTGAGGTGACCCACTGCGCCACTGTGACGCCCCCATTTTATTTGTTTTTTTCAGTGAACATTCATTCACAGCTTTATTGATTTATATTTTTTGCACTCATTCACTTCCATGGCATTTTTTCTTTCCTACTATGGAAGTCAATGGCTGCAGCAACCAACATACTTCAAAGTATCTCCTTTTGTCTTTAACAGAAGAACAATAAAATCATAAATGTCTAAAACCACACGAGGGAGAGGAAATGAGGAGGGGGGTTTCGTTAGGTGAACTACCCCTTTAAATATTATTAACTACACAATAACCAATCAGGATTATGTCAAGCAAGAGCTTCTTTAGCATGCGTAAACACACACACACACACACACACACACACACTGTTTCTCTTTCTCACACACATACACACACGCTGCTGCTGCTGGAGGGAATGAATGATTCATCTGCTTGCGCACACACACACACACACACACACACACACACACACACACAGATTGTGCTGTGGGTCATTGAGCTGTGTGTGTTGTGTTGCTGTGTGGCATGACCTATTTTACATCAAATCCTGATTTCTCTGCCTGATCATGCTTGTGTGTTTTTGTGACGTGATGAAAACACACACACACACACACACACACACACACACACACACACACACACACACACACTGACCCCAGATCAGCTCCTGCTGCTGTGTCCTAGAAATGACACACACCATTACATACAACACAAGACTGCAGTGCAATGCTGTGGCTTCATCTGTTTCTTTACAATTCATATTATCATTCATTCATTTTCCTTCAGTTTAGTCCTTTATTCATCAGCGGTCGCCACTGCAGAATGAACCTCCAACTATTCTGGCAAATGTTTTACGCAGCGGATGCCCTTCCAACCGCAACCCAACACAGGGAAACACCCATACACTCTTGCTTACACTACAGCCAATTTAGTTAATTAATTCCCCTATAGCGCATGTGTTTGGACTGTGGAAACTGGAGCACCCTGAGAAAACCCACACCAACACGGGGAGAACATGCAAACTCCACACAGAAACACCAACTGACCCAGCCGAGACTCAAACCAACGACCTTCTTGCTGTGAGGCGATTGTGCTACTGCACCACTGTGCTGCCATTAATAAAATTTCTAAAATATAAAAATAAATATATATATTTAAAAAAAAAAAAAGAAAAAAATTATACATTTTTAAAAAAATTTAAATTAAATTAAATAATTTAAATTTAAAATAAAAACAAATATATATATATATATATATATATATATATATATATATATATATATATATATATATATATATATATATATATAAATTATATTCTTTTATAATTAGATTTTTTATTTTTGTATTTAGTATATAAATACATATAAAATTTGCACATACAAAATATAATTAATAAAATAATTTATGGACTCATTTATTCATTCATTTATTTCCCTATTATTTGATTAAGCAGTTCTAAGAAGTGGAAGGATTAATAATAACAATAAATACTGCTCTTCTTTTATAACTATTCCGAACATTTACCATGTTATACCTTTATATTTATGTATATATTTATATTTATATATATTTATACTTATATATATATATAACCTACCTCTTAAGGCCCAAGTGTCATCTTTTGATAAGATGTACATTTAGAGAAAAATGATGTCCATATACGTGGACTCGTGGTCTGAATTTACATAACACTTTTTCCTGGCTGTTTTTAATGCATATATAACATAGGATTTTTTTTTTTTTTACTTGCTTTGACTATCAGAGAGTAAAAACTATTTTTTTCCCAATTTGGATAGTTAAAAACAGTGTTTTGGACATTTCATATGCTGCAAAACAGTTGCAGGATGACACTGTATGTTTTATATTTTGTTACAGACATACAAAGTATTTTAAATAACAACTTAACAGAGCTAAAATGTGCTGTTCACTCCAGCCCTAGGAGGATATATATATATGTATATTTGTTTTTATTTATATTTGCAATTTCGGTTTCAGCCATCAATTTATTTATGCATATATATTTTTTTCAAATAAAATTCATTTCAAATAAACTTAATTTTAAATCAAAAGTATGGAGAAAATGTAATATAGTAATAATATAATTAATTTATTTGAGTATTCCTGGAGATCGACCTTCCTGCAAAGTTCAAACCCTGATCAAACACACCTGAACCAATTAATTAGGACCTGAACAGCACTTGATAATCACAGGCAGGTGTGTTTGATATGGTTTGCAACTGCAATCTGCAGGAAGGTCGATCTCCAGGAACAGGGTTGGTCACCCCTGTTGTAAAAACTTTAATAATGTGAAATAATAGTTTAAAATGTCTGTCAATATATTATCATAAAAAATATGAAGCATAACAACTTTAAAATTAATAAAAATCTATATTATATTACACTATACTACACTATACTAGATTATATTGTATTATTTTTTCATTCATTCATTTTCCTTCAGCGTAGTCCTTTTATTACTGCCAACTTATCCAGCATGTGTTTTACACAGCATATGCTCTTCCATCTGCAACCCAGTACTGGGAAACACCCATACACACACATTCAAACACACACACACACACACACACACACACACACACACACCCATACACTACAGTCAATTCCCCTATAGCACATGTGTTTGGACTGTGGGGGAAACCGGAGCACCCGGAAGAAACCCACACCAACACAGGGAGAACATGCAAACTCCACACAGAAACACCAACTGACTCAGCCGAGACTCGAACCAGCAACCTTCTTGCAGCAATAGTAAATCGTATTAATATTTCAGATTTGCTGTATATTTGATCAAATTGGACACAACTTTAAAAGTCTGTATCTTCTGACCAGCGGCGTGAATCTTTCTAAGCCGTATTTCTCCTCCGATTGGACTCAGATGTGCTCTAAACCCTGTGAATCTGTAGTGTATTGTAATAAATAATAGACAGGAGGTTATATTTACTGCCAGAACATTTTAGAGAGACTAAAGTGACGTTATAAAACATTCAGACGCACCCTTTTTCTGACACGCAAGCACATCTGGCTGCAGAAAAACAGCCTTTTATACGGTGTTCAAGCATAAACACTGCGCTCAAGATGCATTGCTGAATTATTTAGCTGATAAACCTCCATGTTAAAATTGCTTGCTAATTTCCCTGATATTTGCAACCTAATTAGAAGAAATGGTGACTGATTGCCATGATGACAGCACATAATATTTGACTAAATGTTTTTCAAGATACTAGTATTCAGCTTAAAGTGACATTTAAAGGCTTAACTAATGAGAACCCAGTCCAGGAGACCCGATTCAAGCAGAATTTCTTTATTTAGATTAACGTCTTCAAGAATGAGTTTTCAAGGGACTTCAGGAGACTCTTACAAGTTTAACAAGTCTGAAACGAGTCTGATTTGAGACAAAGATGTCCTGTCTTTAATATGTTTTCAGGAGGAGGGGCAGTGTGTATAGAAAACAGGCATGACTAGTTTTAGTTGAAAATCTTGTTTTAGGGTCTTGAATCAATCCTGTGGTTTGACCAGCTTGAAAGTATCACCCAAAAACTAAGGCACACGGTCGTTGGGACCCTGCCTTTAGCATTTGCAGCACTTTGGCTCAGCCCGTCCACAGGAAGGCAATAGGTTTTAATGTGTCTCACACCTGGGCTGCTGTAGTTTTGAATGAAATAATATGTAATGTAATGTGGATATTTATATAGCGCATTGACCGTGTATGTCCATACACCCAAAGCACTTCACTATCATAAGGGGGGGGGGGGTCTCTCCACACCATCACCAGTGTGCAGCTCCACTTGGATGATGCGACAGCAGTCACAGGGCAACAGCGCCAGTGCTTCACCACACACCAGCTATAGACGAATTACCAGTCTGTAAACATTCAGGATGCGTGAGCAGCAAGGGAATGACATCTAATGCGGTACAGAGTTTGTTGTTGTATTAGAGATAAGTTATATTGATTATATATTATTTACAAAATGCTTTCAGCTTATTATAACAGCTTGTCACATAGTGATAATCACAGTTATTCTGCAAAATTAAGGTTAAAGAGAGAGGTGTTCGTCTGACAGGTCCATTTGCAATAGCACCCTCCCAATGAATGTTGGATAAGACGAAATGGCCAAGCATCCAACCTCAAATATACACTCTCATTGAAGCTCCAAGTGATTTTACAAGAGAGAAGTTAATGATCTACAAGTCTTTGCATGCCTACAATGTGGTTCTGTGTAGTCATGTGCAAGAAATAATGCTCCATGATGACCAGATTCAACACTTTGGCTAGGCAGAATCTCATTTTTTAGCACTACAAAGACAAGGAAAGAAGATTCAGCTAACCAAGGCCTGGGTAATCATCAACAAGCAGAACAACTGCATTCTGACAGCCAACTGCACCTGTACTGCAGGGTGTGTGAACACACATGTTTACATTTCATTCTCAGCACTTCATTCTAAGTGCATTTGCAACACTAGTCTTTACGAGAAGTGCCATGGTATCATTAATGACCACAGAGAGTCAGGACCTCAGTTTTACATCTTATATGAAAGACGGTGCTCACTGACAGTATAGTGTCCCCTTCACTTTTACTGGGGCATCAGGACTCGCACAGACTGCATAATATAATAATAATACAATGAAACTTAATTATAACTATTCAATAATTACTATTCAATAACTTTTCAATTATATTTTATTTATATATATATATTAGGGGTGTCAAAATTAATTGTTTCTTCTGTGCATCGCGATGCAGATGCGGACAATTTAGTATCAGTTCAGTAATAATCATAACCGGTTATTATCTACTGACGTCATTTATCTCATATGCGCTATGTCGCCGTAGCTTTCTATGGCGAGGGAGGCGAGCACGAGTATTTACAGCACTGCAACTACTTAAAAACACAGAAACTCTGCACAATTTCACTGTGTATGTTTGCTGGATCAGTCTTTCACTGACACTTACAGCAGATTTCACTGCGATTGAGAGAATGAAAGTACTTCATTTCTCTCTCACTGTGGCCCATTTGATCTGCTGGCATGACTTTTCCTCTCCTCTCGGCTGTTACAGCCATACTTCTGGATACAGACATGAGCGCGTGAGTTTTCTCCACTGTGTCTATCATCGATCAGCTGTGATTGCCGCTGCAGTGTAGCCAGATGTAGCTGACTGATTCCAGTCCAAAAACTATCCAAAATCCACCTAAATGCCTATCCAAAACCGCCCAATCTGGCAACACTGCGCCGCTGCAATTTATCAGTGTCACTCATCAGTGAACAGCGCCTGTGAAGTAAAATATAAAACTGTTTATGGAAAGCATCGTCAATGCACCGTGATGCACTGAGATATCGAACTGAACCGAATTGATGGAACGATAATCGTAACCGAACAATGAGATATATATATATATATATCACTGCTAGATTGAAACTAGATTATATAAATCTATATCTCCACACTAGGTTAATTACGGTAAAGTTAGGGTAATTAGGCAAGTCATTGTAAAAGAGTGGTTTGTTCTGGAGTCAATCAAAAATATTGCTGAAGGGGGCTAATAATATTGACCTTAAAATGGGTTTAAAACAATTAAAAACTGCTTTTATTCTAGCTGAAATAAAACAAATAAGACTTTCTCCAGAAGAAAAAATATTATAGGAAATACTTTGAAAAATTCCTGAATCTGTTAAATAGTATTTGGTAAATATTTGAAAATAAATTTCATATTGTAATTGTTCAATACTAAAGTAATGATCAAGAGCAAATAATGATCAAAGCATTTTGCCATATTGCCCAGCCATACTGGCAACATTTTAATATAGATGATCATTTTACTCAAACCAGACACTGTTTCCCCCTTTGCAAACGCTCTGTAACGTTCTCAGTGGTGGACAATATGTGGAAAGTAATTCGAAACGGATGAAAAAAGGAAGTCAGGCAGTTTCCTCTTGTTGGAAAGTGTGTTTGCCTCTACACCTTTGTCTCGAAGCCCCTGTTCCTTCCTGACAGACAGAAATCAGATCTCTGGAAAAGACCACGTCCACCGAAGCTTAAAGTTCACCCACAGACACTATACAGTAATCATTTCCAGCTCTCGCATTTCATTGCCACTCGGCCTGTGCTTTTGAAAGCTGATTTTCTACTTTAAAATGAGCATGTGCTGCAGAAACATCAGCTGAGACGTGTTATTTTTATCACTCCAAAAATGGCTTTTAATCATTCATTCATTTTTCTTCGGCTTAGTCCCTTATTTATCAGGGGTCGCCACAGCGGAATGAACTGTCAACTATTCCAGCATATGTTTTAAAAAGCGGACGCCCTTCCATCTGCAACCCAGTACTGGGAAACACCCATTCACACTCATACACCATGGATAATTTAGCCTACCCAATTCACCTGTACCACATGTCTTTGGACTGTGGGGGAAACCAGAGCACCCGGAGGAAACCCACGCGAACACAGGGAGAACATGCAAACTCCACACAGAAACGCCAACTGAGCCAAGGCTCGAACCAGCGACCTTCTTGCTGTGAGGCGACAGCACTACCTACTGCGCCACTGCATTGCCTCAAGCAGATTTAAAAGATGAAAAATGACAAAGGACCTTTGCAGAAGAAAAGATTAAGCATAACAGGAGTGTTAAAATATCATTCTGCTTTATATATTTTTTAAACTCCAAAACAACAGCTAAGGTTATGAATGTCGGAGTGTACAGCCGTCTCTCCTGTGTGCTTCAGCAGCGCATCCTGCTGTTTGTGAATGAGGAGGCGGAGAGAATGCGCTGTTTAGTTCCACCTCAAGATATTTGAATAAAAACTAACACTGAACTCCTCCTCACGTTTAAAAAGTTAAGCTTTTAATTCGATGTTCGCGAGGAACGATCCTACCGCAGATGCTTTGTCATGTTGGTCGCGACACTCTGCTTTATAACTTATTACTTTATTACAATAATTACACTTAGCTTTGCCGTCGTTCTTCACCACATGTAGCCACTCTTTTGAGCACATCTTGCGGTCTATCGCTAAACGATGTTTAGATTATTATTGAAGGTGCTCTCCAGCTGCGACGGTCCTGGCAGAGTAGCGAGTGAAAATAAAATGTGCATGTAGCATTTGGACAAGAGGAATCAAAATTTCAATTATATAACAAGTATCAGATTCTTAGTATCTAATCCCCCGCACAGTTTTATTACAAGTTGTGTTTTATTATATTTGTGGCTGTGAAGTTTAATAAGAATTATATATATATATATATATATATATATATATATATATATATATATATATATATATATATATATATATATATATATATATATATATATATATATATATATATATATATATATATATATATATATCAGGGCCGGAGTGGGACTCCTTTTCAGCCCTGGAGTTTCAAGCCTTAGACCGGCCCACCTCAGTTCATGAATGACCATATTAAAATGTCATTTCCAATTCAGTTTCTAATGACACTATCACGTCTTTCTCAAGGACGCAGAACTTCAAATGTTTTTCATAAATATGAGAACATTGAATGCTAGCTAAATCTTCAACACTATTCTTTAAAACATCACAATGCCCTTTTCTGCAATGTGTGAATATATATTCTGTGTAAAATTCTTTATATATATTTCCAGGCCTTTGTAATGGTGGTCTCACAAAACATAAAAATAAAATATGTACACCTATATGAGTAAGCCTAACAGTATTATATGTCTTAACACTAAAAGTGAAGAAAAAAACTAAAGATACATTACTAAGGTGTGGTTCGAACTCCAGTCGGTGGCGTTGTAACGCAACATGCTGACCACTGGACCACAATGGCGCTGTTATGCAAATGCCTGTGGAAGAAAAAAGTATTAAGTATTAATTAAGTATAGACTCCTTTAACCACAGTATTACTTTCTATTGGTGGCTCAATCCTTTTGTCACCTTTTTAGATTTCTCATCAAGTTACGACAGATTTGTTAATGTAGTGAATCATCTGATTTTCATTAAGCAGGTGTAATATTCATTAATATTAATTATTCTAATTCTTATATTCACTAAGGTGCTGCTGTTTGGGGTCGAATGATAGTTACGTCTTCATTTACCTGCAGGCTGCATTTTGCTCATGGGGCTGCGAGAAAATAAATAAAAAGAGCAGAGCTGCGGCAAAATAATGAATGAAAAGAGTGAGGCTGTGGTCAAATAAATAAATGAATGAATGAATGAATGAATAAATAAATAAATGAATGAATGAATGATAAATAAATGAATGAATAAATAAATAAATAGATGAATAAATAAATAGATGAATGAATGAATAAATGAATGAATAAATAAATAGATGAATGAATAAATGAATGAATAAATGAGTAAATAAATGAATCAATAAATAAATAAATGAACGAACGAACGAACGAATGAATAAATAAATAACTGAATGAATGAATAAATGAATGAGTAAATGACTGAATGAATGAGTAAATGAATGAGTAAATGAATGAATGAATGAGTGAATGAATGAATGAATGAATGAATAAATAAATAGATGAATGAATAAATGAATGAATCAATGAATGAATGAATGAATAAGTAAATTAATAAATAAATGAATTAATGAATGAATAAGTAAATAAATGAATGAATAAATAAATAAATGAATGAATAAATAAATAAATAGATGAATAAATGCACAAATGAATGAATGAATAAATAAATAAATGAATAAATAAATAAATTAATAAATAAGTAAATAAATGAATGAATAAATAAATATATGAATGAATGAATGAATGAATAAATAAATAAATGAGTAAATAAATGAATGAATAAATAAATAGATGAATGAATGAATGAATAAATAAATAAATATATGAATGAATGAATGAATGAATAAATAAATAAATAAATGAGTAAATAAATGAATGAATTAATAAATAGATGAATGAATGAATGAATAAATAAATAAATGAATGAATAAATAAATAAATGAGTAAATAAATGAATGAATAAATAAATAGATGAATGAATGAATGAATGAATGAATGAATAAATAGATGAATGAATGAATGAATGAATGAATGAATAAATATATGAATGAATGAATGAATGAATGAATGAATGAATGAATGAATAAATAAATAAATAGATGAATAAATGAATGAATGAATAAATAAATAAATAGATGAATAAATAAATGAATGAATGAATAAATAAATAAATAAATAGATGAATAAATAAATGAATGAATCAATAAATAAATAAATGAATGAATGAATGTAAAAAGTGCGACTGCTGAGAGTGCAAGCAGCTAGGGACACCGGCCCTCGCGGCCAAAAAACGGACAGGCCCAACGAGAATTCTCCCGGTCCTCCTGATTAGCCAATCCGGGCCTGATATATATACAGCAATAATCGCCATTATTAACCGCGATTAACATTTTGAGCAAAATAATGGTGATTCTCATTGTTTTCTGTTATCGTGCAGCTCTAATACATCGTGCATCTCTAGTTTTGATAAAAATGTTCAAAACAGACTTTAAAGGTTTTAAAGGTTGGATGTTTGAAGCCGTTCTTTATACGTTGCTCTTTAATCTCTGAAACGTCAGTGTTTTATATGCTTAATGGAGCCCTTTTTTTGCATGCTAACCCTTTCTGCACCCCTCTGTGCCTCTTCACACCTGAACATGTATTGTATGAATGATTCAGCGCTTCGGATAAAAGCCTCTATTTTGGTGGCTCTCGGTGCACTTCCAAACGCTACAGAAAAAGTTCAGAAGTGCTGTAAGTGATGTCGGCCGCTCCTTGCGGGATTCTCCTGCCTCATCTCCTGGTTTCTATTATTACACCGTTTCATTGCTGCGCAGGGAAAAAAACATCATTGTTAGCTTTTGCTATAAAAACTATAAGGCTGGGTGGCAGTGTGTCTCAGTGGTTAGCACTGTGGCCTCACAGCAAGAAGGTCTCTGGTTCGAGTCCCGGCTAGTTCAGTTGGCGTTTCTGTGTGGAGTTTGCATGTTCTCCCCATGTTGGCGTGGGTTTCCTCCGGGTGCTCCGGTTACCCTATATATCGCAGTATATCACACAACAAAAAACAGAAATGATGACAGGCCTATGGGCAGGATGCATGCTAATGTAGGATTTTTTAAATAGTATTTTTACACTATTTTTATAGTTCTGATGCTTAAAAAGCCCTTTGACCCAAATGTTGATGCAAATATTTCTAAATTAGGTTAAAGGATCAACTTTATAAAATCCTGTAGTCATTCACCGCTTATGATGCAGACTTGCACTTGGCTCTCCTATTGAAAGTAACCACTCCGTTATTATAATATTCACGATTGTTTTGCAATAACACTGTACATTATAAGGCGTCACGGTGGCTCTGTGGTTAGCACTGTCGTCTCACAGCAAGTAGGTCGCTGGTTCGAGTCCCATTTCTATGTGGAGTTGTTCTCCCCGTGTTGGCGTGGGTTTCCTCTGAGTGCTCTGGTTTCCCCCACAGTCCAAACACATGCGCTATAGGGGAATTGATGAACTAAATTGTCCGTAGTGGATGTGTGTGTGTGTGTTAATGAGTGTGTATGGGTGTTTACCAGTACAGGGTTGCAGCTGTAAGGCTGCGTAAACCATATGCTGGAATAGTTGGTGGTTCATTCCACTGTGGCGACCCCTGATGAATAAATGGACTAAGCCGAAGGGCTGCGCATAATCTGCTGCATCTCCCCAACATGATGTCGTTGTGTGTGCGTGTGTGTGTGTGTGTGTTTTCTGCATGTTTGCCATTTGGGTTAAAACCCCAAAGACGAGCGCAGACAGACAGATAATCTGAGAAAATTGATCTGGGATTATCTGTCATCCAGCGAATCAGAGGCTGAACGCAGACTGTGATTTCCATCTCTGCGCTCGTCTATTTTTAGCGTTGTGCACATTACACATGCTCTCTTTGCTCTCTTGTCATGCTTTTGAACTCGCTGGCCTCGTTTCCTAACCTTACAATAGAAATGTCAGGCTTTGCATGCATTTGCTGCTCTGTTTTGTGGCCGGGCTGGCGAGTCGGATCGTGTTCATGTTTAATGTTTCTTCAAGGGAAAAGTATTTGAATTTCATGCAGTTTTAGGTCACTAAACAATTAAGTGGAGCGGGGACACGCTGGGTGCAAAGGAGAGTCATTTATTCATTATCTTTTTGGCTTCTTTGGTCCCTTTATTAATCTGGGGTCGCCACAGCGGAATGAACCACCAACTATTCCAGCATATGTTTTACACAGCTTATGCCCTTCCAGCTGCAACCCAGTACTGGAAAACCATATACTGCGGTCAATTTAATTAATCAATTCCCCTATAGCGCATGTGTTTGGACTGTGGGGGAAAACGGAGCAACCGAAGGAAGCCAACATGGGTAGAACATGCAAACTCCACACACAAATGCCAACTGACCTAGCCAGGACTTGAACCAGCGACCTTCTTGCTGTGAGGCGATTGTGCTGCCCACTGCGCCACTGTGCAGCCCTTCCCTGCAAAACTTCAAATCAATTGGCAATTTGCTTGTTACAAAAGATTCTCTTTCAGTTTCATTCATTCATTCTTCTTCGGCTTAGTCTCTTATTTATCAGGGGTCGCCACAGCGGAATGAATCGCCGATTATCTCTTACGAATTAATAAAAAAACATTTTATTCAGTAAAAACTCAGTAATGTTTTTAAATTCAATATCAGCAACTGTTAGATTGTCTTTGGGAAACGTCATATATGTTTTTTTAATTCAATAAATACTATTCTTTAACCTTTCATTATATTTCAATCTCAAGAACTAAATCCAGATTCTGTTTTTCTGTCAAAGCTGAAAATTCCCTCCTGGCATATTTTAAATCATTTTGAGGTTCTGTTTTTACAATCACTGCCTTTTCTGATTTTATTTATTAAATCATCAGTAGGGCCAGACAGAATCTGCAGACGTGTTTTACTATTTCTGCTGAGAATTTTGTTAACCTGCAGATTTCTGCTGAATTATTTTGGGAGTATCATAACTAAAACCTTAATATATGAAATGAGAAATAACAGCTTTTTAACAATTGTTTAATGTTTACAATGTAAATCCATCTAGATCCACTTTATTTGGTAAATAAAGCAAGTCTCTTATATTTTAGATCTCTTAAAAGACAGAAAATATTACTTTACTAATTGTATCGTAAATAAATCATATGAAGACTTTATATTAGTCAATAATGTTACTCAAATAATTTAAAAATAGAAAAAATATAGATTTACATAAGTAAATAAACAGACTCAGTGATGGGCTAAAAATTCTGCAGATTTCTGCGTGTACAGATTCCGTGTGGGCCTAATCATTGGTCATGTAGTATAAATGATTGAAAAAAAATCCCTGCTGGATGTGACATCTGTCTGTGTATTATTATAATTCTATCTATTTATTTATTTATTTACTTATTAGTATTCATTTATTAGTTTTCATTTATTAATTTTTGTCATATATACATTTAATTTTAAACATATTATATATATATATATATATATATATATATATATATATATATGTATATGTGTATATATATATATATATGTATATGTGTGTGTGTGTGTGTGTGTGTGTGTGTGTGTGTGTGTGTGTGTGTGTGTGTGTGTGTGTGTGTGTGTGTGTGTGTGTGTGTGTGTGTGTGTGTGTGTGTGTGTGTGTGTGTGTGTGTGTGTGTGTGTGTGTGTGTGTGTGTGTGTGTGTGTATGTATGTATGTATGTATGTATGTATGTATGTATGTATGTATGTATGTATGTATGTATGTATGTATGTATGTATGTATGTATGTATGTATGTATGTATGTATGTATGTATGTATGTATGTATGTATGTATGTATGTATGTATGTATGTATGTATATATATATATATATATATATATATATATATATATATATATATATGGATATGTGTATATATATATATATATATATATATATATATATATATATATATATATATATATATGGATATGTATATATATATATATGTATATATATATATATATGGATATGTACACACACATACACTTCTTAATTTGCTTTAAGCACATTTTTTTCCCTTTATTTCACTTTGAATTGAAATGCATCATTTTTATTTACCATAATATAGAAACATGCTAATAAAATATTCATTATATTAACTGAAATGTATTTTATTCTATTATCCTTAAATATATCTGTTTTTCTTGTTATGAAATATGATTGTTTTTGTACATATAAAGTATATCAACACAAGATATTTACTGCATATTCAAGATCAAAAAATTCCCTTTTCCACTGAAGCTCAAGATTATTTTTGGAACATTTTAAATCATGTAAATAAATAAAAATAAACACAAATATTATTTTTTTAAAAATTACTTATAACTAATATGTTCTTTTTTTGCATTTTCTTTATATTCATTTTAGTTTTATTTACCATATAGAAACTTAAACAAAATAAATATATATATATATATATATATATATATATATATATATATATATATACACACATTACATCAACTAAAATGTCATTTTTTTTCTATTACCTTTTTCGTGATCTAAAATATAAATGTTGTTCATAAAGTATACCAACACAAGATATTTAATTTTAAAATTCTTTCTATTATACTGATTGAAATGTTTTCTTAGTATTCATGTTAATGATTTATTTATTTATTTATTTGCTGGCCTTATTTACATTACGTTTTTCATTTATTAACTTAATTGTGAAATATTTCTGCTGGATTTGTTTTAAAATTTTAATGTTTTATATTATAATGACTGAAATATTTTCCTGTTCACTTTAACATCAAATGTGTTTGTTTAATATGGTAAAAATAATTTAATATATAGTTTATATAGAAACATTTTTTTAAATGTACAGTACATCAACTAAGGGCGACATGGTGGCTCAGCAAGAAGGTCACTGGTTCGAGTCCCGGCTAGGTCAGTTGGTGTTTCTGTGTGGAGTTTGCATGTTCTTCCCGTGTTGGCGTGGGTTTCCCCCACAGTCCAAACACATGCACTATATAGGGGAACTAAACTAAATTGGCTGTAGTGTATGAGTGTGTTTGTGTGAAGGAGTGTGTATGGGTGTTTCCCAGTACTGGGTTGCAGCTGGAAGGGTATCCGCTGTATAAAACATATGCTGGAATAGTTGGCGGTTCATTCTGCTGTGGCGACCCCTGATAAATCAGAGACTAACCCGAAGGAAAATTAATGAATGAGTTCAACAAAAATGTCTTTATTTTGTATTGCCTTTGAATATTTCTGTTTTTCTGGATACAAAATATTATTTTTTGTGCAAATATAAAGTATATCAAGACAATATGTTTATATTCAAGACTCAAACAAATTAAATAAAAGGAGAATTCCCTTTTCTATTGAAGCTCAAGACTCTTTTTACAACATTTTAAATCACGATCAGAGTTTCTTCATCTTTATTTTTCACGCTTATGATAGTATGATAATAATATAATCACAATAAATGAGAAGAGATCTGCATCCCCATGCATTTATGTCTATATTAAATTTTTTATATATTAATTTTTGTATTAATGTATTAATTTTATTTATTTATTTATTCATTTTATGTATTCACTTTATTTATTTATTTATTTATTTATTTATTTATTTATTCATTTATTCAATTTATTTATTTATTTGTTCATTTTATGTATTTTATTTATTTTTTATTTATTTATTTATTTATTCATTTTAATTATTTATTTTTAATTTTATTAATTTTATTTATTTATTTATTCAATTTATTTATTTGTTCATTTTATGTATTTTATTTATTTATTTTATTAATTTTATTTATTTCTTTATTCATTTTAATTATTTATTTATTTTATTTATTTATTCATTTTAATTAATTTATTTATTTATTCATTTTAATTTATTTATTCATTTATTCATTTTAATTATTCATTTTTTATTTTAATAATTTTATGTATTTATTTATTCAATTTATTTCTTTATTTGTTCATTTTATGTATTTATATATTTTATTAATTTTATTTATTTATTTATTTGTTTGTTTTCATTATTTATTTGTTTTATTTATTTGTTTATTTAATTAATTAATTATTTGTTTATTTACAAAACACACACGTCTTCATTCATTCATTTTCTATTGGAGCTCAAGACTCATTTTACAACATTTTAAATCACGATCAGAGTTTCTTCATCTTTATTTTTCACGCTTATTATATTATGATAATAATATAATCACAATAAATAAGAAGAGATCTGCATCCCTATGCATTTATCTCCATGTTCAGCAGAAAAACACAAGCAGCTCCAATAGCATGCACTTGATCTAGTTTTTATAAATCTAAATCTGTGTGCGCCGCTTTATTCCCTCCCCCATGACTGAGTGTTTAGTGTTTATGGACAGAACACACTTGACATGCTGAGCGACAGACAGCGATAACACACTCAATAATGGATGCGGGACGGCTGGTAGATTATTCCCTCATTGAGATAAATTGTGCTGCGCTGATGTGAAGCGACGTTTCTAAAGTGCGTTTCTGTTGTTGTCTATTTATTTCCTCAGCAAATGTTGGATTCCAACCTCAGCAATTTGATCAAGAGGAACAGTGAGCTGGAAAACCTGATGGCAAAGTTGATCCAGACCTGTCAGCATGTTGAGGTAAAGCCAGAAAAGATGTATTTATATGTGCGTGTGGTATTTAAGCATGATTATTTTCATATTGCATTGGGTTGAGGAATTATGTGTATTTGCTTTAACGTGAAATAGTTGATTTACTTGATGAAATGCAAATGTTTACATGATCGAGTCATTGACATGCAGTCTTTAAATTCACTTTAATATGAATGAAATCAAATGTTTTGATTTTCTATGAACTGAAATGTTTTATTAGCTTCAGTTTAAATGTGTTCATTGGCATTTTTTTCTGTTATACTGATTGGAATGTTTTCTTAATATTAATGTTAATCATTTATTTATTCATTCATTCATTTTTCTTATTTATAAATTCATTCATTTTATTTAATTATTTATTCATTCATTTTATTTGATTATTCATTTTATTTATTTATTTTTATTTATAATTTTATTTATTATTTATTTATTTATTTATTTATTTACTCGTTTATTTACTCATTTATTTATTTATTTATTTATTTATTTAATTAACTTATTTATTTATTCATTTTATTTATTTATTTATTTATTTATTTAATTAATTAACTTATTTATTTATTTATTTATTCATTTTATTTATTTATTTATTTATTTACTCATTTATTTATTTATTTATTTATTTAATTGATTAACTTATTTATTTATTCATTTTATTTATTTATTTATTTATTTATTTACTCATTTATTTATTTATTTACTCATTGTATTTATATATTTATTTATTTATTTAATTAATAATTAATTTATTTATTCATTTTATTTATTTATTTGTTTGTTTGTTTTATTTATTTATTTATTCATTTTATTTATTTATTCATTCATTCATTTTTCTTATTTATAAATTCATTCATTTTATTTAATTAATTGATCATTCATTTTATTTACTTATTCAATTTATTTATTTATTTTTATTTATAATTTTATTTATTATTTATTTATTTACTTATTTGTTCATTTGTTTAATTTATTTATTTATTCATTTTATTTATTTACTCATTTATTTATTTAATTATTTCATTTATTTATTTTATTTATTCATTTTATTTATTTATTCATTTTATTAATTTATTTATTTGTTCGTTTTAATTAATTAATTAATTAATTAATTAATTATTCATTTAATTTAATTTATTCATTATTTTTTATGTGTTAATTAATTTTATTAATTTATTTTATTTATTTATTTGTTTGTTCATTTTATGTATTCACTTTATTTATTTTATTAAAAAAATTTATTTATTTATTTTAATTATTTAATTATTTATTTATTTATTCATTTATTCATTTTATTTATACATTTTTATGTATTAATTTTATTTATTTATTTATTTATTCAATTTATTTATTTATTTGTTCATTTTATGTATTAATTTTATTTATTTATTCTATTTATTTATTTATTTGTTCATTTTATGTATTAAATTTATTGATTTATTTTATTAATTTTATTTATTTATTAAATTTATTTATTTGTTCATTTTATGTATAAATTTTATTTATTTTATTAATTTTATTTATTTATTAAATTTATTTATTTGTTCATTTTATGTATAAATTTTATTTATTTTATTAATTTTATTTATTTATTTGTTTAATTATTTAATTATTTATTTATTCATAATTTTTTATGTATTAATTTTATTTATTATTTATTTATTCGTTTTATTTGTTTATTTAATTAATTGTTTTTTTGTATATTTACAAAACACACACGTCTTTATTCATTCATTTTCTTTTCGGCTCAGTCCTTTTATTAACCTGGGGTTACTACAGCGGAATGAACCGCCAACTTATCCAGCAGTTTTATGCAGCCGATATATATATATATATATATATATATATATATATATATATATATATATATATATATATATATATATATATATATATATATATATATATATATATATATATATATATATATATATATATATATTAGTTTGCATGTTCTCCCCATATTGGTGTGGATTTCCTTCAGCCTTGTGGTGCTCCAGTTTACATGTGGTACAGGTCAATTGGGTAAGCTAAATTGTCCGTATTGTATGTGTGTGAATGAGTGTGTATGGGTGTTTCCCAGAGATGGGCGTAAAACATATGCTGGATAAGTTGGCGGTTCATTCTGATGTGGCGACCCCTGATTAATAAAGCGACTAAGCAGAAAAGAAAATTAATGAATATTAATTAATGTATTTATTTATTTATATTTTCACTCATCACTAACATATTTGTAATGCAAATATTACTCTATATTTTCACTTAGATTTTGAAATGCATCATCTCTATTTACCATATTATTGAAACCTTTTTACAATTTATATTCACTTATTTATTCTCATGCAAAATATATTTATTGTTTTATATGAAGTATATCAACACAAGATATTTATATTTAATATAAAATATGTTTTATTTACAACCAAAACAGCACTTTTTAGAGCATTAACGTATTGATGATATCATTGTTATTTTTGTACAGTGTTTTTAATTCCCATTTTATTTGGATTATATTGTTGTGATGTAAACATTCATGTAATAGAGCCGTTTCACAAGACCTATGACGTGTTTAACTGTCATTATAATCTTAAATCTAGGAAAGTTTACAATATTTTGACTGTTATAAAAATCGTATGAACATTAGTTTGTGTTTATGTATTTATTATATCATCTTTACTTAAAATTACGACAAACTAATGATCGCTTATGCAAGATGTGTGTAATGCGGTGTGTATGGGTAAATCTGACGTTATTCTCTCATCTGGCTGCCGTTATCAGTCTCACACTATTGTTTTCCTCTTTCTGAAAGTCTTGATAACTCCATCCTGGAGTTTTTCTGTTGTTATTTCAGCAAATAGGATTGTAAATAAAGTGATTTGTTGTACTCTCCCATTCACTGCGTTTACCAACTATGACGAGTTCTGCTGCTGAGAAACACGCACATGTGGAAAGGCTTCGTTGTTCAGCATCTCGATTGTTGCTGTTGTGCTTATAGTTTTTATTATTTAATGTTTTGTATTTCCAGCACAATGCGGCTCATCAGGAGAGTAAGCTGACGGAGGAGTGCGACACACTGATCAACATCGTCCAGCAGAGGCGACAGATCATCGGCACCAAGATCAAAGAGGGAAAGGTGATGATGTCAGCAGCATCTGCATTTACATCTGTGTTTACACACTGCACACTATAGTAGAGAGGTAGTGGGATATTTGCCCGCATTCTCCATTCACATACGCACACACACACGGACGCACAATCAAATGCATGTGCACACACACGCATGAATTCGCAAATTTGCACACACAGACAAACACACACCAAACACACGTACACACACACACACACAATGTTCTGTTTTGATTCTCATAAGCTGTATGTGTGTGTTTGTAGGTGGTTCGCTTGAGAAAGCTGGCTCAGCAGATCGCCAACTGTAAGCAGTTTGTGGAGAGATCGTCCTCGCTCATCATTCAAGCCGATCAGGCCCTGAAGGAGACGGATCACGCTCGATTCCTGCAGATGGCTAAGAGCATCTCCGAGAGGTGAAGAAACACCACACGCTAAAACATCAGTCTACAGAAGGGCTAAACCATTTCAGAAAAGGATCTAATTGCTATTAGATAATTGCTATTAGATAATTGCTATTGCTTTTGTTTTGTGTTTTGTGTTTTGTTTCGTTTTGTTTTATTTTTCGTTTTGTTTTGTTTTGTTTTTTGTTTTGTTTTTCGTTTAATGTTTTGTTTTGTTGTTTTGTTGTTTTGTTTTGTGTTTTTGTTTTGTGTTTTTTGTTTTGTTTAGTTTTTGTGTTTTGTTTTTCGTTTTGTTGTTTTGTTTTGTGTTTTTTGTTTTGTTTTTCGTTTAATGTTTTGTTTTGTGTTTTTTGTTTTGTTTTGTTTTTCGTTTAATGTTTTGTTTTGTGTTTTTCGTTTTGTTTTGTTTTGTTGTTTTGTTTTGTTGTTTTGTTTTGTTTTTCGTTTAATGTTTTGTTTTGTGTTTTGTGTTTTTGTTTTGTGTTTTTTGTTATGTTTAGTTTTTGTGTTTTGTTTTTCGTTTTGTTGTTTTGTTTTGTGTTTTTTGTTTTGTGTTTTTTGTTTTGTTTTTCGTTTAATGTTTTGTTTTGTGTTTTTCGTTTTGTTTTGTTTTGTGTTTTGTTTTTCGTTTCATTTTGTTTTGTTTTTTGTGTTTTGTGTTTTGTTTTTCGTTTAATGTTTTGTTTTGTTTCATGTTTTGTTTTGTGTTGTGTTTTGTGTTGTTTTGTTTTTCGTTTCGTTTCCTTTTGTTTTTTGTTTTGTTTTGTTTTTCGTTTCATTTTTTGTTTTGTGTTTTGTGTTGTTGTGTTTCATTTCGTTTTGTTTTTTGTTTTTCGTTTTGTTCGTTAAATTTTTTGTTTTGTTTTTTGTTTTTCGTTTTGTTTTTCGTTAAATTTTTTGTTTTGTTTTTTGTGTTTTGTTTTGTTTTTCGTTTTGTTTTTTGTTTTTCATTTTGTTTTTCGTTTCATTTTTTGTTTTGTGTTTTGTTGTGTTTTTCATTTCGTTTTGTTTTTTGTTTTTCGTTAAATTTTTTGTTTTGTTTTTTGTGTTTTGTGTTTTGTTTTTCATTTCATTTTTTGTTTGGTTTTTTGTGTTTTGTTTTGTTTTGTTTTGTTCAATTTTTTAGACCAGTATTGGGTTCGGGATATAATCAGCCCAGACTCAATGAAAATACATGCTTCAGCCTACATTTTGCGAAATGTAAAATACATTGCTCCAGGTACATTTTGTTGCACTTTTCAGATCACAAATCCACTGTCTAAATTTTTGTGAACCTAAAATATATTACTTGGGCTAAATTTTGTTGTACATTTCAGATGATGAATTTAGTAGACGGCATTATCTTCTTCTGAGGATTTGAAATGTCATATAGGGTGCATTTCATTGCACGTTTCAGATGAAAAATCCACTAGAGGGTGACGTTCAGATGACGAATTAAAACAGAGGGTTGTGCCTAAATTCCTGCGAATGTAAAATATGTTACTTAAGGTACATATCTTGAACATTTCAGATGACAAATCGACTAAAGGTCGCCGTCTAAATGTCTGCGAATCTAAAATAGGTTATCTGGGGTACATTTTGTTATACGCTTTAGATGACGGATCCGCTAGAGGGCATTGTTTCCTTTTAATTAAATCTATAATACGTTACTTACAGCGTGTCCTAACAACACGTGAGACACAATAAAATATATCTTTTTCATGTTAAAATCAGTTTTTGTCCTAACCATCTGCAACAGCGATCCACAAAAGTTAAATATCACGGCAGGACAATAGCATTAAATACTATGACAGTGATCACCTCAGGTACAGATTATGTGCTTTATTCAGTGTTAAATGCTACAAATGTGAGTTTAAATACCATTTTACGTGTCATTTACTGAAAGCAGCAGCAGGTAGTTCACCTCAGATCTTGAAAATAAAAGAATTAGCAGACGCTTTGAAAATAAAAGTCAGAACTGAGACTCATCAACTCCAGTCACTCAGTAGCCTATTAATAATGTTAAAGTGCTTTAATATGTATTAATGAGATTAAATTTCTTTGGGAGTGCAGTGACTGCTATTTAAATGTTCCTAAACGCATTAAGTTTTGTACAGACAGAAAAATTGCTTGTCGCTGGAATATTGTCATGTGTTGTTAGAACACAGTGTTATGGTATGTTTTGTTGCACATTTCCGATGACAAACCCACTAGAGGGCGCTGTCTACATTTTTGGAAATCTAAAACGCGTCTTTTCTAGAGTTTGAGCAATTTTATCATCTCCAATGGTGGTGTGCGGCTTGTGCATGCAAGTGGCGTGACCCGCCTACGCATTCCAGATGCACAAAGTTGAATGAAATTGTCAAACGTTGACTGGTCCACGATGATAAAAAGGTTGGGGACTACTGACTTAAGGTACATTTATTGGACATTTCAGATGACAAATCCCCTAGAGGGCGATGTCTACATATTTCTTAATCAAAAAACGTTACTTAGGGTATGTTTTTTTGCACATCTCAAATGACAAATCCACTAGAGGGCGCTGTCTAGATTTTTTTTAATCTAAAATGTCACTTAAGGTACATTTGTTGCACATTTCAGATGACAGATCCACTAGAGGGCGCCGTCAATTCCTTTGTGATTCTGAAATACGTTACTGTTTTGTTGCATGTTTTAGATGTACGTCCTTCTTGCACATATCCAGGTGCATATTTTAAACCATTTCTGAGCGACGTGTCTTGCATTTATAAATGAAAAGTGTGCATTCTGTGTGAAACGCTTCTAACTCTTGCTTTCTAACACTTTTGCAGTTTAAAAATCATGTTTTATAATGTCGTAATATTATTGCAAATGCAGTTAGTCATTGTTTTAACCCATGCATGTCATGTTTTTGTAAATTGTAGAGTCTCCATGGCGACTGCGTCCTCGCAGGTTTTGATCCCTGAGATAAACCTGAACGACACATTTGACGCATTTGCATTGGACTTCTCCAGAGAGAAGAAGATGCTGGAAGGTCTGGATTACCTGACAGGTTAGTTTACAGTCAAATGCGTTGACGGCTTCAAATCAATGCAGAATGTGCACTTCTCTTCTTTTGGTATGCTTTAGGGATGGGCGATATCTTACAGTTTGCAATTACACTAGTTAAAATAAAATAAATAAATAACTACAATAAAATCTAATAATGAAATAAAACATTTATCTGTGCCAAAACTAGTAGTAATCTTGTCTAAAGATGAAGCTTTATATTGAAGTTTACAGTGATTCTGCATCTCAGCATGAAGGAAACATATTTACATGTTTTTTGATGTCACGAGTGTCTCTCTCAGGTCCTGTATTGTGAAAGATGGCAGACGGCAGACACATGAGGCATAACAAACACAGATTGGATCTGACTTTTGTTTATTTCTTTGCCAACTGCTCACTGCTGCTGTGCATCGTGCTAATAATAATCAAATCATCCACATTTGTGCCTTATGTTTGCTCAGTGGCCACTAAAACATGTCTTCTTCATATTAGTACATGACACTTTAAAATCAGCAACATGTTCACCTACTTTAAATCCCTTATGTAATCGATGAGTAGAGATAGCTAATCACACACACACGTTTTGGTCATGTTCTGAAATGACCAAGTTCTGGCAATTATTATTTAAAGGGCACCTATGGTAAAAAATCTACTTTTCAAGCTGTTTGGACAGACATATGTGCATGTATGGTGTATAGACCGTCATATTGGGGTGATATAAACACACCCAGTGCTTTTTTTTCAATTTAACAACATAAAAAACGGTGGACCAATTGGAGCGGTTTTCAGACCGACCGCAACTTTACGTAGGAGAGTGGTCCCCCCGCCCACCAATATTGATTGACAGGCGCGTCATCATATCCTCAGTTTGTTGATTCACGTCCGCCATTTTCAGCGTGAGTCGAAGCGATATCACTAAAGGAACACGCTAGCTCTATTTTTAGATGCAAGGCTCATTGGGCTCAACACAAGATCAATATTCTCCACATTATCGCTCTAATCAGAATTATTGGTTGTATCTTTAGGTAGGTTTGCAAACATGTGTACTTCTCATTGAGTCTACCTTATACTTCAGCCGTTTGCATTTCTCACGATCCCAGAATCAGAATCAGAATCGGTTTTATTGCCAAGTGTGCTTCACACACACAAGGAATTTGTTTTGGCTACAGAAGCTTCCAGTGTACATAAAGTGACAAGTGACAACACAAAATAATCTGAAAAAATAAAATAATAATAATAAAAAATGATAAACATTAAACAGATGCGGTTAGTGAAGAAACCTGGATGTTGAGTTGTATGTACAGATTGTTATAAATATACAGGTTATAAGGTGCTGTGTACAAGTGCGAATGTAGAAAGTATTGCATTGTATATTGATATAAGGTGCTGTGTACAAGTGCGTATGAGAAAGTATTGCACATATTTACGGCACAGTAGGGGAATATTTAACTGTTCATAAGGTAGACAGCCTGAGGAAAGAAACTTTTCCTGTGTCTGGCTGTTTTTGTGCTTGGTGCTCTGAAGCGCCGACCAGACGGTAACAGTTGGAACAGGTAGTGTGCTGGGTGTGAGGCGTCCAGAGTGATTTTGCGAGCCCTTTTACTCACTCTGGAAGAGTACAGTTCTTGAAGTGTAGGAAGGGTAGTGCCAGTGATTCGTTCAGCAGTCCGGACTATTCGCTGTAGTCTACGGAGGTCAGTTTTGGCAGCTGAGCCGAACCAGACGGTGATTGAAGTGCAGAGGATGGATTGGATGACAGCTGAGTAGAACTGTACGAGCAGCTCCTGTGGCAGGTTGAACTTCCTCAGCTGACGAAGGAAGTACAGTCTCTGCTGGGCTTTCTTCACAATAGAGTCTATATGAGTGTCCCACTTCAGATCCTGAGAGATGGTGGTGCCCAGGAACCTGAATGACTCTACTGCAGCCACAGTGCTGTTCATGATGGTGAGTGGGGGGAGTGCAGGGGGGTTTCTCCTGAAGTCCACTATCATCTCCACTGTTTTGAGCGTGTTCAGCTCCAGGTTGTTGTATCTGCACCATAACGCCAGCCGCTCCACCTCCTGTCTGTATGCAGACTCGTCACCGTTCTGGATGAGGCCGATAACAGTAGTGTCGTCTGCAAACTTAATGAGTTTGATGGAGGGGTCTTTTGCAGTGCAGTCGTTGGTGTACAGGGAGAAGAGCAGTGGAGAAAGAACACATCCCTGGGGGGCACCAGTGCTGATGGTGCGGCTGTCGGATGTGATTTTGCCCATTCTGACTAGCTGCTGTCTATCTGTCAGAAAGCTGGTGATCCATTGACAGACAGAGCTAGGAACAGAGAGCTGGGCCAGTTTGTACTCAAGCAGTGATGGGACGATGGTGTTAAAGGCAGAACTGAAGTCCACAAACAGAATCCTTGCGTAGTTCCCTGGTTTGTCCAGATGTTGTAGGGTATAATGCAGTCCCATGTTGACTGCATCATCCACAGACCGGTTTGCTCTATAGGCGAACTGCAGGGGGTCCAGCAGGGGTCCAGTGATGTCCTTCAGATATGCTAGCACCAGTCTTTCAAATGACTTCATGGCCACAGATGTTAAGGCCACAGGTCTGTAGTCATTGAGTCCTGTGATCTTTGGCTTCTTTGGGATTGGGATGATGGTGGAGCGCTTAAAGCAGGATGGAACTTTGCGCTGTTCCAGTGATCTATTGAAGATATGTGAGAAAATGGGAGCCAGCTGGTCAGCGCAGGTTCTCAGACAGGCTGGTGAGACACCATCTGGCCCTGGTGCTTTCCTTCTCTTCTGTTTACTGAAGATCTGACGCACATTTTCCTCACTGATCTGAAGAGCAGGGGGGGAGAGGAAGATGGCTGGAGGTGTTGATGGCTGTGTAGGGCGATGGTCCGGGCTGTGTTGATGTGGTGTTGATGGCTGTGTAGGGAGATGGTCCGGGCTGTGTTGATGTGGTGTTGATGGCTGTGTAGGGAGATGGTCCGGGCTGTGTTGATGTGGTATTGATGGCCGTGTAGGGAGATGGTCCGGGTGGGTGTGAGGTGTCTGGTCATAGGTGTCAAACCTACAGTAGAACATATTCAGCTCGTTTGCAATATGTTTATTGCTGTCGATACTGGGGGACGGTGTCTTGTAATTAGTGAAATCTTTTAAGCCTCTCCACACTGATGCAGGGTCGTTAGCTGAAAACTGGTTTTGCAGCTTTTTGGCATAGCTTTTCTTAGCCACACCAATCTCCTTTGTCAATGTGTTCCTGGCCCGATTGTACAGGATCCTGTCACCACTCCTGTAAGCATCCTCTTTGGCCTGACGAAGCTGTCTGAGTTTTGGTGTGAACCATGGTTTATCATTGTTAAATGACAAGTAGGTCCTGGTAGGGATGCATAACTCCTCACAGAAACTGATGTATGATGTTACAGTCTCTGTGAGCTCGTCCAGATCTGTGGCTGCAGCTTCAAAAACATCCCAGTCAGTGCATTCAAAACAGGCTTGTAAGACCTGCTCTGTGTCGTTGGTCCATCTCTTGACAGTCCTTAATACTGGCTTAGTAGTTTTAAGTTTTTGCCTGTAAGTTGGTATAAGATGAACCAGGCAGTGATCGGAGAGTCCTAGAGCTGCTCTGGCGACGGAGCGATATGCATCCTTTATTGTGGTGTAGCAATGGTCCAGAATGTTATTGCCTCTGGTGGGGCATGTAATGTGCTGTTTGAATTTAGGCAGCTCATGTGTGAGTTTTGCCTGATTAAAGTCCCCAAGTATGATAAAAGCAGAGTCCGGGTGTTGTTGTTCTGTCTCTGTGATCAGATCAGCCAGCTGTTGCAGCACAGTACTCACGTGTGCTTGCGGTGGAATGTAAACACAGACGAGAATGAACGAGGAAAACTCTCTTGGTGAATAAAACGGCTTACAGTTAATGAAAAGCACTTCCACATCAGGACAGCACATCTTCTTTAACACAGTTACATCCGTACACCACCTTCTGTTGATGTAAAAGCATGTCCCACCACCGCGCGTTTTGCCCGTTGACTCCGTATCGCGATCTGCTCTGTACAGCTGAAAGTCCGGTAGGTTTAATGCGCTGTCCGGAATGGCTTCGTTTAGCCAGGTTTCCGTGAAACACAGGACAGCAGAGTTGTTAAAGTTCTTGTTTTTGCATGTGAGCAGAAGTAGTTCGTCCATTTTGTTAGGAAGAGAGCGGAGATTCGCCAGGTGAATGCTGGGCAGCGCCGTTCTGAAGCCGCGCTGTCTTAGCCTGACGAGCGCGCCGGCTCGCTTCCCACGCTTGCGCGTCTTGTAGCGTTTCCACAATGCGGCTGCTCCGCCGACTACAATGTTCCGCAAAACGCCACAAAAATCAAAATCCAGTTCTTGATTAGTTGGTGTGCACTGCCGAATGTTCAGCAGCTCGTCCCTGGTGTAACTGATCGTGTTTGACAAACATAAAACAGGACAGACTAACAAAAACAGTGCAAACACTGGAGAGCCCCCCGCCGAAGTGGCCATCCGCGGCGCCATCTTGATGAGGTCATTCACAGAAGCTCCCTGTGATCTTAACTAGCATGCGTTTCAGAATTATAAACATAGGTTTCTATCAGGGTACACTCAAGTCGACGGCTGGGCGCCGCGGACCGCTGCAGAAACCTATGTTTAGAATACAAAAATGCGTGACGCGACGATTCGGGACACTTCATGTTTCTGCCGCGCCACAGAGAGTGTCTGGTGTGTCGTGTCGCGGCTTCGAGCGGCACATCCGGTGCCTCAGTCAAAGTTAATTCAGTGTGCGTGGTTATTAGTTTCTGTGTACAAGCTCGGCACTTGAAACTAACACACAGTTGGCTGAAAAACTGTACAAAGACACATATGATGTTGTACTCTCTGCTTGGTCTGTGTCCGAGTCGTACATGTACGACTGAATGCTGATCCTCTCTCTCCTTCCTCTCTGAGTCTGCCTGTCTGTGTTGCAAACGCAGAGCGGGTGAGCTCATGGCCCCGCCCCCTTGTTACGTTGGCGGGAAGCCGAAACTAATTTACATGTGAAGCAACACACCCATAAATCAGCGAGCTGTGGACACGCCCCCAACATGACACTTTTTAACACATTATAATAAAACAATCTGAATTGTGTTTTAAACTGAACCTAAACTGGCACACTCAGAAGAGCCAGAATATTAATATTAAATCAGAAAAAAAGAGGTAAACCATGTGCCCTTTAATTTCTTTTCAAATGTTTTGCATGTATCAATTGACTCCTGCCCTATTGTAGGAATATTTGGTTTAATTACAGATCCCAGTTTAGACAATAATACCAGAAGTATGTTTTTTTTTTTTCAACAATTATTGCTAGACGTCTTATACTGCTTAAATGGAAAGACTAACGTTTAATCATTGGTAGGGCCAGACGGAATCTTGGTAAAAATTGGTAATCTTGGTAAGTATTTTGGTAAAAATCTGTGGATTTCTACTGAGTTATTTTGGGAGTATCATAACTAAAACCTTAATATGTGAAATAAAAAATAATATCTTTTTAACTTTTATTTAATGTTGAAAATGCAAATCCAATTAGATCCACTTTATTTGGTGAACAAAGCAAGTCTCTGATATAATATCTCTAATAAAATACAGAAAATATTACTGTACAAACTGCATTGTACATAAATCAGATGAACATTTTCATATTAGTCAATAATATTACTGAAATTAATTCAAAAACTGAATAAATATGAATTGTGCGTGCAAGTGGCGTGACCCGCCTGCGCATTCCAGATGCACAAAGTTGAATGAAATTGTCAAACGTTGACTGGTCCACGATGATAAAAAGCTTGGGGACTACTGACTTAAGGTACATTTATTGGACATTTCAGATGACAAATCCCCTAGAGGGCGCTGTCTACATATTTCTTAATCAAAAAACGTTACTTAGGGTATTTTTTTTTGCACATCTCAAATGACAAATCCACTAGAGGGCGCTGTCTAGATTTTTTGAAATCTAAAATGTCACTTAAGGTACATTAATTGCACATTTCAGATGACAGATCCACTAGAGGGCGCTGTTTACATTTTTGTAAATCTTAAATATGTCACTTAAGGTACATTTATTGCACATTTCAGATGACAGATCCACTAGAGGGCGCTGTTTACATTTTTGTAAATCTTAAATATGTCACTTAAGGTACATTTATTGCACATTTCAGATGACAGATCCACTAGAGGGCGCCGTCAATTCCTTTGTGATTCTGAAATACGTTACTGTTTTGTTGCATGTTTTAGATCTACGTCCTTCTTGCACATATCCAGGTGCATATTTTAAACAATTTCTGAGCGACGTGTCTTGCATTTATAAATCTGTGGATTTCTGCAGAATTATTTTGGGAGTATCATAACTAAAACCTTAATATGTGAAATAAAAAATATTATCTTTTTAACTTGTATTTATGTTTACAATGCAAATCCAATTAGATCCACTTTATTTGATAAACAAAGCAAGTCTCTCATATAATATCTCTACTAAAAGACAGAAAATATTACTGTACAAACTATATTATACATAAATCATATCAACATTTTCATATCAGTCAATAATATTACTGTAATTAACTTAAAAACTGAATAAATGTAGATTTACACACGTTTACACAAGTAAATAAACAGAATCAATGATGGGCTAAAATCTGCAGAATTCTGCGTGCGCAGATTCCGTGTGGGCGTACTCATTGGATTAGGGATCTTTTGTACCATCTTACAATGAAGAAGATTCGGTACTCCACCAAAGGTTGCAGTCAAAAATGTTATGTTTGTTTTTATTTTTAATTTAATTTTAATTTAATTTAATTTAATTTTTTTTAAAGCGAATGGATCCAACTTAATATTTGCAGTTTGTTTATTTGTTTCTCACATATTTTCCTTCCCTCTGATTTATTTTATTTTAAGTTTATCTAAATTATTATATTTTTTATTTTAAATTTGCTAAGCCTATTGTGATTCATTGTGTGCGTATATATATGTACAATAGATGAGTGAACATATAAGGGAACTTGTATCTACTTGTATTGTAGGTATATATCATGACATGATGTAAAACACATTAAAAATGGGCTTAATATATAGTATAGAAACGCTGGAGTAGGGCAGGGGGCTCTGTTGGAGCAAAGAGCATTTGTCTCTGTTTTTCAAATATTTTTAAAATTGATGTTTTATTGACCAAGATGTGAATAAAAAGATCTGAACAGAAAAAAAAAACATGCCACTTTACATATCTGGGCTTGATTTATAATTCAATTGGCCTCAGTCTTGGGTTTTTGACAACTTCTAATTAACTTCACATTAAGATGTGTGTATGTCATGACTGTTATTTATTCTGGTTTTAATTTCCATTGGCCTGGATTTTGACAACATGGCAACCCCAGCGTGACTGATGATTGGCACAAATGAACTTCACGTTAAGCTTGACAAATGTGACCAAACAAAAGTTGATCTTCATAACAGTTACGTTATGGATTGTAAAGCCAACACAATGTTGGTGAAAGAAAGTCTGGCGTACTGTTTAGGGTGGATTTAGAGGCTCTCTCTCACAGGCACAGCGCCACCTAGTGTTTGTTTTATTGAATGTGTTTTAATTCATTAAAATTAATGTGCAACTTTCTTAATTTCTCACGTTTTCTTTCAGGTTCTCTTAATGTGTTTGTGTTGTGAGGTTTTGCAACACATTTTCTGTTAAGCCGATGAAGATCTTTCATAATTTGTTGGTGTGTTTTTGGCATGTGTTTTATTAAATTGCAACTCTCTCAGCCACCGTAAATATGTTCACTGAACATGATTCTGCAGAAATGTTATGGTATTTTAATGTTTTAGAAGAGTCAAAAACGGATATACAGCATCTTTAAGCTCTGCAGTGGCTCCACAAATCTCATGTGTGTTTACAGACTCTAGGGTTGCATGATTTACTGGTACTATGGCAGTATGGCGATTAGGCATGGGCTAGTATAAGATTCTGACAGTATGATAACCTTGGATAAAAATACCCCGGTATTGTGATTACTGCTCTAAAATATATTCTTTTCAAATGTCTGGGTAAAAAACAAAACATTTTTCCCATTTGATCACAATATATTTTAATTTGGGAAACATTTATAATATTTTGGAGCAGTAAACATGTCAGGCTAAATAATGAAAATGAATCATTGACTTCTGCTGTCTTCATTAGTTTTAAAAACACTGATTTCTTTTACAATTTAAAACAGCATCTTTGGAGATCTTTTCAGCTGGAGATCTTTAGCTGGAGATCTTTAAAAATTGTTAAAATGTCTTACACACACCTTAGCAATGGTATTACAGAAAATTTTGACTGTTTTAAAACCTTGACTTATACCAAACCGTGGTATATCTTGACCGCAGTTATCGTCCCATGCCTAATCGTGATACTATGGCTCCAAAATTCTGCCGGTGCCACTGAAGATTGTAAACGGTAGTATCATCGTTAATGGTTATATATATATATATATATATATATATATATATATATATATATATATATATAATGGTTTTATCTACAATAAATAATGTTGCATGTGGAAAAGTCACTAAAATGCTCAGACGTTTGTGCAACAGCACACCTTTTTATTTAAATAGTCTGTGGAGCATTTTAAGGTAGCAAAACTGTGTAGAATCGACCTTTTATGGTAGCCTATTGCACATTTTCTAACGCTTCAGTTCGAACGCACATCTGAATCGGTTCATTTCTGTTCCTGTTAATATGATTTATTAGCGACCGTGACAATCTCTTTAAAAGAACGACTCCCAAAGGGGAATTTTGAATTGCCTTGGATTGTGACCTGAGAAGACATAGATGGAGAAAAATAGATGAAGAACCCAAAATAGCAACAGAAAACATTGAAACTATATTTGACAACTTCATATAGCCTAATTGTGTTGGAACGCTCTTTAGTAACAGATTTCATTCAGTATAGTTTGTATCTTTACTTTAATATATATTTTATTGGTCAGTTATCTACAAAATAAACAAAAAGAATGACAACTTTTTAGGTGAACTGAGGTGCAAATAATACTGTTTGACCTTAAGAGAATTATGAATAACATTCAAGTAGTCCTATTAAAACATAAAACAATACAATTTACTTTATAATTTGAGTTCTGAATCACAGTATCGCAATACTACTTGGTATCGTGATATTTCAGCTGGTATAGTATCGGAAGATTAGTTAATGGTATCGCGACAACCCTAACAGACTCTATAATCCAGACTCGTATTACCATTTCTGATGCATATTGCGATGTCACATGTGCAGCCCTGGATATGATTTATATTTTGATTTGTTGTGTCGCAGCTCCGAATGCTCCCACCATCCGCGAGGAGCTGTGCACCGCGTCTCATGACACCATCACGGTGCACTGGACGTCAGAGGACGAGTTCAGTGTGGTTTCATACGAGCTCCAGTACACCATCTCCACCGGACAGGCCAATGTAGTCAGTGAGTAATCCAACATTCAGTAAACCTGCTCCAGATAAAAAATACTGTAACGTAAAATACAGTAAAGTAAAATATAGTAAAGTAAAATACAGGCCAACCCAGTGCGATGCCATTATCTGAACAAAAAAAGAGGAATCGAATCAGCGAACACTGATTTTATTATATATTCAGCACAAAAATAAAATGACGACACTTGATCACTAACACAGAAGACCAGAAAGATGGTGTGTGTGTGTGTGTGTGTGTGTGTGTGTGTGTTTGTTTGTTTTTGGGTAACACTTTAGTTTAAGATATTAACAGTTTATTAGTGTCTTATTTCACATCCCTAATCCTACCCAATACTGAAACCCTACTACTACTCTAACTATTAATAAGCAGATAATTAGTCGTTTATTGATTGAATAGCCTTAGTTGAGGTTTTGTTATAGCATGAATTGTGACTTAAAATAAAGTATCATTATTGTTATTGTTGTAACCTTTATTGTTATTAATACTCGAGTTGCCGTCATCACATAATACTACTTTCAATAACACCAACTTTAGTATTATTATTGATATTATTATTATTATTATTATTATTATTGGCTATAAATGCTAAATACTACTTAAATATGACCATATTGTTTTTTTATTATCATTGCTGTTTATACACATTCCTGTTTTTTTATTTTTTGGTCTACTGATGTTTTAAAGAAGGAAGGAAGGAAGAATGATGAAAGGAAGAACAAAATGGAGAACGATGATAGAAAAAAACTGAACGAAAGAAAGAACAAAAAGAAAGACTGAAAGAAAAAGAAAAATGAACGTAAGAAAGAATGAAAAAATAATGAATGATAGAAAAAACAAAAGAATGAACGAATGAAAGAGTGAGTGAAATGCAAGAAAGAACAATGAATAAAGAACAAACGAAAGAATAAAACTAATGTAAGAGAACGAACAAAAGAAAGAATAACACAAATGTAAGAGAACGAACGAAAGTACGAATGAAATGAATGTAAGAGAATAAACAAATGAGAATAAAACGAATGTAAGAAAGAACGAATGAATGAAAAAGAATAACACAAACGTAAGAGAACGAACGAAAGTAAAAATGAAATGAATGTAAGACAATAAACAAATGAGAATAAATCGAACGTAAGAAAGAACGAACGAAAGAAAGAATGAAACGAATGTAAGAAAGAACGAATGAATGAAAGAAAAAATAACACAAACGTAAGAGAACAAACGAACGGAAGAAAGAATGAAATGAACCTGTGAAAGAACAAAGGAAAGAAAGAACTAGGCAAGGCAAGGCAAGGCAAGTTTATTTATATAGCACATTTCATACACAGTGGCAATTCAAAGTGCTTTACATAAACAGGAATAAAAGAAACAATTATAAGAGAAATAAAAACAAACAGAATAAAAATAAAATAAAATAAAAGCTGATAAAATGTGTTATAAAAGAGTTAAAAAGAAGAGAAAAACATAGTAGTTCGATCTGTCGGACGTAGCACAGTGCTCATTCAGTAAAGGCACAGCTAAACAGATGTGTGTTCAGTCTTGATTTGAATGTGCCTAATGTTGGAGCACATCTGATCATTTCTGGAAGCTGATTCCAGCAGCGAGGGGCGTAGTAGCTGAAAGCCGATTCACCCTGCTTTGACTGAACTCTTGGGATTTCTAATCTATTTGATCCTAAAGATCTGAGTGATCTGTTAGGTTTGTATTCAGTGAGCATATCTGTAATGTATTGAGCTCCTAGGCCATTTAGTGATTTATAGACCAGTAATAATACTTTAAAATCTATTCTAAATGTGACTGGGAGCCAGTGTAAAGACCTGAGGACAGGTGTGATGTGCTCTGATTTCCTGGTTCTGGTCAGAATTCTGGCCGCAGCGTTCTGGATGAGCTGCAACTGTCTGACTGTCTTTTTGGGAAGGCCAGTGAGGAGGCCATTACAGTAATCCACCCTGCTGCTGATAAAAGCATGAACAAGTTTCTCTAAGTCTTCACTGGAAACAAAGCATCTAATTCTTGCAATGTTTTTGAGATGATAGTATGCTGATTTACTAACTGCTTTGACATGACTATTGAAACTCAGATCTGACTCCAGAGTCACACCAAGATTCTTGACCTTATTTTTTGTTGTTTGACCCTTAGAGCCAAGGTACGCATTCACCTTGAGAACCTCATCTCTGTTCCCAAACGCAATGACTTCAGTTTTCTCTTTGTTTAACTGAAGAAAGTTTTGGCACATCCAATTGTTAATTTCATCAATACATTGGCAGAGGGTGTCAATGGGGCTGTAGTCATTAGGCAGTAAGGCTAGGTAGATCTGAGTGTCATCAGCATAGCTGTGGTAGGAGATTTGGTTCTTTCTCATTATTTGGCTCAGAGGGAGCATATAAAGGTTGAACAGGAGTGGTGCCAGAATCGAGCCTTGTGGGACTCCACATGTCATGGGTGTCCACCCTGACCTATGGTCACCTATACTGACATAGTATCCTCTCCCTTCAAGGTAAGATCTGAACCATTTGAGGACCGTCCCAGACAGCCCAACCCAGTTTTCCAGCCTATCCAGAAGTATGCTGTGATCGACAGTGTCAAATGCAGCACTGAGATCAAGCAGTACCAGCACTGTTAGTTTGCCTGAATCTGTATTTAGGCGGATGTCATTGATTATCTTTATAAGGGCGCTCTCTGTACTGTGATGTGGTCTGAAACCAGATTGAAAATTGTCCAAACACCCCTTGAAGTTTAAGAACTTGTTAACCTGGTTAAAAACAACTTTTTCAATGATTTTGCCAATGAAAGGGAGATTTGAGATGGGCCTGTAATTGCTCAATATGGTGTTATCCAGGTTGCTCTTCTTCAAGAGGGGTTTAACAACTGCAGTTTTAAGTGAGTTAGGAAAAATCCCCGAGAGAAGTGAAGCATTTACCACTTTTAGAAGATCCATTTCTAAGCAGGTAAATACCGTTTTAAAGAATGATGTGGGGAGCGTGTCGAGACTGCAGGTTGATGTTTTCATAATTTGCACGATCTCTTCTAAGATTTTGCCATTAATTGCCATGAAATCGGACATAATGTCTGATTTCTTAAGTTGTGGTTGAGCTAGTCTGACGTCGACACAATTTGGCTGATTGGATGAGCTGATTGCCTTTCTGATATTATTGATCTTGTCAGTAAAGAAATGAGCAAACTCATTACATTTGCTTTCAGAGAGTAGCTCACTGGGAATCCGACTGGGGGGGGTTGTGAGTTTCTCTATCGTTGCAAAGAGTTTACGAGCATTGTTTACGTTGCTGTTTATAAGGCTTGAAAAGAAAGTCTGCCTAGCAGTTTTTAGTTCCATATTAAAAGCACGAAGACTGTCTTTATAGATATTATAATGGATTACTAGTTTGGTCTTTCTCCACATACGCTCAGCTTTTCTGCACTGTCTTTTCGTCATTTGAATTCTTGGGGACCTAGTCCAGGAACCCCTTTGGCTGCTAGTTATCTTCTTGGCTTTAACAGGAGCAATGTCATCTATGACATTCTTAACTTTAGAGTTAAACAAATCAAGAAGAGAATCAACAGAGTCTGCAGATATACTTGGTGCTAGCGATATGGCCTTCATAAACTGCTCATTAGTGTTCTCATTGATGCATCTCTTTCTGACAGAGACAGATCTGTCTTTTATAGCTGGAGTGATCAATATATCAAAGAAAATACAGAAATGATCAGATAGTGCAACATCCTTAACAACAGTTGATGAAATGTGTAAACCCTTAGTTATAAGTAGATCAAGAGTGTGTCCACGATTGTGTGTGGGTCCTTGAACATGCTGAGTCAGATCAAAAGTGTTCAAAACAGTCATCAGTTCTTTTACAGCATTGATTTCTGGATTATCAATGTGAATATTAAAATCCCCAGCAATGGTAAAATAGTCAAATTCAGAGGTTACTATTGATAACAGCTCTGTAAAATCATCAATAAAAGCTGGAGAATATTTTGGAGGTCTGTAGATAATGATCAGTAAGATACGTGGAGCACCTTTTAGTGCTATACTCAGATATTCAAAAGACAAAAAGTCACCAAATGACACTTGTTTACACTCATAGACATCTTTAAACAGGGCAGCAATGCCTCCACCTCTCCTATTGGCTCTGCAAACACTCAAAAAGTCAAAGTTTAAAGGAGCTGTTTCATTCAGAACTGCTGCACTACAGCTGTCATCTAGCCAAGTTTCATTTAAAAGCATAAAATCAAGGCAATTTGAGCTGATAAAATCATTGACTAAAAGTGACTTATTGTTGAGTGATCGGATGTTTAAAAGTGCTAACTTAACAGTTTTAGCTGTTTCTGCTACAGTAGTCTCAGATTTATATTTAATAGACACAAGATTTGAGTGATTTGCTATACGGCCTGAACAAGTCTTCGGTTTTCTGTCACGTAATACAACACATATATGTGTAGAGAAAGCTACAGGCACACTGGGTTCCTGCTTGTTCTGTAAACATCTGATAAAGACACTGTTATCTAAGCAGGCACCCGAGACACATCATGGAGAGCAGTTTTGTTCACCAGCTGAGGATGGTGCGTTGTTGTTTGGGCCCTGGCGGTGGGGCAAATGTCGGAGGGCTCTTCCACGTGGGCTCAGAGGTGGTTGTGGAGCAGGCCGCTTTTTGGTTGGTAACTGGGGGCTTGCGGCGATGGAGTGTGAAAGTTTAGTTCCAGCATGCACCAGTTCCTCCATCTTTTTTGAGAAACCTAAGAGAGGCGAGCAAGGTGATAATGGGAACGTGTCTGGTGACAGAGGCTGTGGCTCTGGAGATTCTGGGTGCTGAAATATGTTTTCCTGGGTGTTTTCCTGAGGATCATTTTTTAGTGACGAGACATGATGCTGTTCTGATGCGTCACAGTCTGTCTGTGTTGAGCAGAGGGCCAGCGATAGTGTCTCTATCAACAGTGGGTGTTTTGGCTGCGTGGCGTTATCACTGTCCTTGGGTGATGCGTCAGCCCCAAGTCCACTCGGGAGCTGATTTGAGGTCCTGTGGTCATCTGGACATTTGCTGGGTGTGTATGTGCCATTTGGATTGAGGTCAGTGGCACATACAGCTGATGGATGATGGAGGGAGAAGAAGATATTGTCCTTTAGTACCTTTGCACCAAGTTTGTTTGGGTGAAGGCCGTCTGATGTCAACAGTTGTCTTTGGTTCCAGAAGAGATTGAAGTTGTCAATAAAATTCAGTCCTTTCCTGTTACATGCTTTCTGCAGCCATACATTTAGACCAAGCAGCCGTGAAAACATGTTTGTCCCTCTTGCAGGAAGTGGTCCACTGATGAACGGCTGAATTTTCACTCTTTCAACTGTTTCCAAGAGCTCACAGAAATCTCTCTTGAGCAGTTCTGACTGTTCCTTCCGAATATCATTCTTCCCCACATGGATGATAATCCGTTTTGCAGTCTTGTGCTTCTTCAGAATTTCCTTAAGTTCTTTGTTTACATCAGAAACTGTTGCATGAGGGAAGCAGTATGTCATTGTAGATTTGCTCCTAAAATTCCTGATTATTGAATCTCCTACAACTAGTGTTCTTATCTCAGGTGCGATCGGAGCAGAATGCCGCTGTCTAGTCGGCCTTGAGCCTCTGTTCCATGCAGAGTTAGCTGCTGAGTCATGCGATCTCTGTCTGACTGCATTTGGGGATTCTTCACCCATATTACTCAATACTTCATATCTGTTCTGAAGCTGTATTTGAGTCCGAGCTGTATTTGGGGTAGAGGACGCTAATGCGGCAGCGTATGATCTGACCCCGTGAGTACCCTTTGGTCTCGCACCTTGTTTATGCCAATGCTCATTTTCAACAGCTTTAATCTGTTTTTCAGTGCTCGGAATAGTGGTAGGAATAGATTTATGGGACTCACCGGCTATTTGCTGTGAGCGTCCACAATGACGCTGCAGTTCTGGTTGGATCGCAAGTAACTTTGTTTCAAGAACTGCAATCTTTTGTAGAAGTTTGTGGCAGTTTGTACAGCAGTGAGAATCTGAATTAATCCGATCCAGAGGCATTTTCACAGCCGTGTTTTCCCGTCTCAGGAATGTGAGCAGCTGATAGCTGGTAGCGGGAGGATTGTTTAGACGATAATTCCCCTCTTGTTAGTAAAGCTATATTCCAGAAAGTTTGTAGAATCGATGCTGATCATCAAGTTGTGTCGTTTGAGCACTGTGCTGATAGGCTCAAGTTAAAATTAGGGTTTAAGATATAAAAGCAAGTGAGCAGAGAGCGGAGCAGTAGGCAAAGACGTCCGAACAGTAGCGAAGCAGGAAGCAGGTATCTAAATGAAACTAAATGAAAGAATAAAATTAACGTAAGAAAGAACGAACAAAAGAAAGAATGAAACGCACGTAAGAAAGAACAAATGAAAGAAAAAATTAAACTAATGTAAGAAAGAATGAACTAAAGAAAGAATAAAACGAATTTAAGGACAAACGAAAAAGAATAAAACGAACGTAGAAAAGAATGAACGAAAGAAAGAATGAAACGAATGTAAGAGAGAACAAATTAAAAAAGAATTAAACAAATGTAAGAGAACAAACGAAAGAAAGAAAAACGAACATAAGAATGATGAAAATGAACAAATAAAAGAACTAAAAAGACAAGAAAGAATGAAATAGAGAAAGAAAAATATACGTAAAAATGACAAAAGAAAGAAGGGATGAAGAATGTAAGAACAATTAAAGAAAAAACAAATGAAAGAGAATGACAGAAAAAATTATGAAAGAAGGAAAGAACAAGAGAATGATGTAAAAGAATGAATGAATGAAAGATAAAAAAGAATAAACAATGGAACGAACAAATGAAAGAAAGAACAGAAGTGAGAGTGAGTACGAACGAAAGAATAAAAAAAGAATGAAATAGAGAAAGAAAAATTACCGTAAGAAAGGATGACGAAAGAACAAACGAATGAAGGAAAGAAGAATGTAAGAAAGAGCAAAGAAAGAAGAAACGAACTGAAGTACGAGAATGACAAAAGAAAAAAATAATTAAAGAAAAAGAACGAGAGAATGAGCTGAAGACTGGAAGAATGAATGAAAGAACGAACAAAAGAAAGAAAAAATGAATGAACAGAAGAACAAATAAAAGAACGAATGAAGATAAAAGAGAAAAAACTAAAGTATGAACAAAGGAATAAATGAAAGAAAGTATGAAATAGAGAAAGACAAATGAACGAAAGAATGAAGAAGAATGTAAGAAAAATGAAAGAAAGAACGAACAAATTAAAGAACAGAAGAAAGAATGAAAGAACTAGAGAAAACGAAACACAGCAACAAAGGAATGAACAAAAGAAACTAAAGAAGAAAGAACAAACGAATGCAAGAAGAATAAAAAGAAAAACGAGTGTAAGAAAAGAATGAAGAAAAGAAAATGACAAAAGAATGGAAGAGAGCGAATAAAAGAACAAACAAAACAAAGAACGAACGAACGATGAAAGAAAAAACGAAGGAATGAAATTCAATTGAATTAAATGAGTAGAAATCCAGCCCCTGATAACAGCATGTCATGTGATTATGACACGCAAACCCAACTCCTCCAGAATGTGCGCACACACATGCGCCGTGTTTGCTTGTGTGTGTGTGTGTGTGTGTGTGTGTGTGTGTAGATGTGCAGTGTGGATTAGACAGAAGTAGAGCAGATTATAGTGTGCAGTATGACTGTAGATTAAATAGCCTGAAGAGAGGAGAAGCACAGAAAAAGCTTTACTGAGTGAATAAGGTCACGCTGTGCTTACAGGACAATGAAGCGCTGGCGTCAGGCTGATCTCAGGACAGTAACGCACAAATGAACCACAAATAAATGATGCAATAATAGGAGAGACAGCTGCCATCATGATCGTCAGAGATGATTTATGCTTTATCACACTGCACAGATACTCCTGACGGCCTCAAATAAAGGGATTTGATTTACAACTACAGTTGAAGTCAGAATTATAAGCCCTCCTGGATATTATTCCTGTCTTAAAGAATCCCCCCTCCCACCCCCTCTCCTCCTCTCTTTCTTTATAGGGCAGCACGGCGGCCCAGTGGCTAACACTGCTGCCTCACAGCAAGAATGCCTCTGGCTCGGGTCTCTACCCAGCCGGACAGCATTTCTGTGCGGAGTTCATGTTCTCCCCGTGCTCGCGTGGGTTTTCCCCAGGTCCTCGGGTTTCCTCCCACAGTCCAAAACATGAGACATAAGTAAATTGACTAAATCAAATCAGCACCATATTCAAATTCCACCAGCAACACACCACCTTAGCAATCCTTAAGCAGCAGGAGGAGGAGGGGCGGGGCTCAAACTCCCCTCTTGCCCTGCAAATGGGAGGGAGCCCCGGGCTCGTGGATCTCATGAGCTCAGGGCTCTCTCCCGGGACAGCATGCCAAACTAGCTTATTAAACGTACACACGGGGGGGCTAATAATTCTGACTTTAACTGTACCTTTAAGTGTGCTTGACTTGTGTTTGTTTGTTTGTGGAGGTCTGTGTAACTCGATGGACAGCTGGATGATCGTGCCCAACATTAAGCAGAATCACTACACCGTTCACGGCCTGCAGAGCGGCACCAAATACATCTTCATCGTGAAGGCCATGAATCAGGCTGGGAGCCGCAGCAGTCCACCGGGACAGCTCAAGACCAACAGTGAGCGCTGCTATATTCACATACACGCTCTAAACACACTATGTGTGCGATTTTATAATTATTTATTTTTTTAACTGCAGGTCAGCCATTTAAACTGGACCCAAAGTCGGCCCACAGAAAGCTGAAGGTGTCACATGACAATCTGACGGTGGAGCGGGACGAAGCGTCGTCCATGAAGAGCCATGCACAGGACCGATTCGGAGGCACCGGAAACTACGGTGTGACTGGAAACGTGTACATCGACAGCGGACGCCACTACTGGGAGGTGCTGATTGGAGGAAGCACATGGTAAAACACACACACACACACACACACACACACACACACACCGGCACTGGGTTTAACATGCAGCTAAAGTCAAAATTAATCGCTGTCGTGAGAATGTTTGTTTTTTCTTCCTCAAATATTTCCCAAATGATTTTCAGTATTTCCTATAATATTTTTTCTTCTTATTTGTTTTATTTCAGCTAGAATAAAAGCAGTTTTTAATTATTTTAAAGCCATTTTAAGCTCAATATTATTAGCCCCCTTCAGCAATATTAGTTTTGGATTGTCTCCAGAACAAACCACTGTTATTCAATGACTTGCCTAATTATTTTGCTGTAGGTTTAATCAAATAAAGGCATTTTTAAAATGTTATTAATGTCTTTACACTCTTTAAATACTTGCAGGTTTGCCATCGGCATCGCCTACAAATCAGCCCCCAAACACGGCTGGGTGGGAAAGGACTCGACCTCCTGGGTGTTGAGCCGCTGTAACACCTCGTGGGCTGTTCGGCACAACAGTAAAGAGTTTCCCATCGAGCCGTCTCCACACATGCGGCGTCTGGGCGTCCTGCTGGACTACGACTCTGGATCTCTGGCGTTTTACGACGCAGCGGGAACGCAACACCTCTACACCTTCGACATCGCCTTCTCACAGCCCATCTGCCCTGTTTTTAGCGTGTGGAATAAATGTTTGACGGTCCTGACAGGGCTGCCCATTCCTGACCATTTAGAGATCAGTGACCCGCATGATTAAACACCACAAACAAGCCCATACTGCACCTGCTATTAGCATGCGCTTCAGATTTAAGGCCTGTTCACACCAAGCACAACAATGATAGATGTAATGATAAATAGATTTGCGTCCATTTGCTGATAGTGATATGCTTATGTTTAGTTCTTTTCTTTTGCATTACAACTCATAACCACAAGGTGTCATAAGTATGTAACTAATGCATCTGACCAGTGAATCCAGCTCATGTAATTAGATGTCCTCAGTGTGCTGCGTTTTAGCGCATCTGACCAGTGAATCCAGCTCATGTAATTAAATGTCCTCAGTGTGCTGCGTTTTAGCATATCTGACCAGTGAATCCAGCTCTTGTAATTAGATGTCCTCAGTGTGCTGCGTTTTAGCGCATCTGACCAATGAATCCAGCTCGTGTAATTAGATGTCCTCAGTGTGCTGCGTTTTAGCGCATCTGACCAGTGAATCCAGCTCTTGTAATTAGATGTCCTCAGTGTGCTGCGTTTTAGCGCATCTGACCAGTGAATCCAGCTCATGTAATTAAATGTCCTCAGTGTGCTGCGTTTTAGCATATCTGACCAGTGAATCCAGCTCGTGTAATTAGATGTCCTCAGTGTGCTGCGTTTTAGCATATCTGACCAGTGAATCCAGCTCGTGTAATTAGATGTCCTCAGTGTGCTGCGTTTTAGCATATCTGACCAGTGAATCCAGCTCGTGTAATTAGATGTCCTTAGTGTGCTGCGTTTTAGCGCATCTGACCAGTGAATCCAGCTCGTGTAATTAGATGTCCTCAGTGTGCTGCGTTTTAGCGCATCTGACCAGTGAATCCAGCTTGTGTAATTAGATGTCCTCAGTGTGCTGCGTTTTAGCATATCTGACCAGTGAATCCAGCTCTTGTAATTAGATGTCCTCAGTGTGCTGCCTTTTAGCATATCTGACCAGTGAATCCAGCTCGTGTAATTAGATGACCTCAGTGTGCTGCGTTTTAGCATATCTGACCAGTGAATCCAGCTCGTGTAATCTCTCTAATCAAGTGATTTTAGCTATTGCAGTTAGTTTAGTGGAATAAAAACACAAATTGTTTTCCCCACCAGCATCAGAGGCAACACAAAGATGCCAAAACTAGCACTGAATACCCGAGGCATACCTGTCAACCCTCCCGTTTTTACTGGGATTCTCCCGTATTTTACAGTTCTATCCTGCTATCATCCCGTAAAGGTATTTTCCCGTATTTCTCCCGTATTTTCAGCCTTTCTCTGAAGAGTGGCAAATAAACATTAAAGAGCCGATCCTCCCTATACGCAACCCATACCGCCGAACCACCAGGGGCCGCACCTTGCTCTTAAATGTGAGTCTGTTCTGTGCTTTCGCTTTGTTTATGGTGGGATTCCCTTTCCTTTTCATTACAGGTGCCATTTCCCCTTCATATGCAATCCTCAAAACAGTCATATAGCGGTGCGTGACTGTCAGCTGACGCACTCCATAGTGATAATTAGACGCTTATTCGTTTCTCAAACGGATTCTGTACACGCGATTTAAAGCGGAGTGAAAGTCTGGGTTTTGGGTGCGTGTTTGAACAGACATATACACATAATTAATAATAATAATAACATCTAAAGATGTCGATCTTGGTGGGTTTTTTTTTTTCAAACTAATTTCGTCCTAAATGAGCGTAAAAATTTAGGAAAGCAATCGAAAGCTTTCATTATAACGTTATATGTGTGCATTTTTAAAGTGACACCTGTTATTTAATGTAATCAACCGAAAAAATCTAAATAACTAAGAGAATTATTCGTTGCTCTTTAATCAGAATGTGTAAGTTATACAGTAAAGAAGCGGCTAATGAGATTTGAAATGATCTACTTCATTATAATAGCTTTTAATTTTAATAAGCTGAACTGTTTGCTAATGTATTTGCTGCTAATGTATACCATTTTAATTTTTCTTTTGTAAATAATAATAATAAAACATATTACTGACCATTTAACTGTTTGTTTACAATGAAACGGCTCCAAATTAACATATTTAGTAATTTGGGGATTTTTAAAAAAGGGGGGGGGGGGTCATATCCCTTATTTTTTATGGCATTTTCACATCCCAATGTTGAATCCTTCAGATGAAACTCATAGATGCTAAAAATAGCACTGAATACCTGAATACTTCAGTTTGGCAGACTGACTTAGCATAGCTTCCATGTACTTTTATCATTATTTTACATGTTATAATCAATTTCTCCATAATAGATGCCTATTTTTGCATTATCCTCTTGAAGCCATTAGATGTCCTCAGTGTGCCGCGTTTTTGGTGCATGTGACCAGTGTATCCAGCTCATGTAATCTATCTAATTACACAGTGAATTTAGCGATCACAGTTAGTTTAGTGGAATAAAAACACAGCTTATTTTCCCCAGAATCTTCAGAGCGAACACAAAGATGCTAAAACTAGCACTGAATATCTGAGGTGCTTTTATTTTTATACTGGTTCCAGCCTAACTTGCATAGCTTACATGTATTTTTAGCAGTATTTCTCATGTTATAATCAATTGTTTCCTCAATAGATGCTTTTTGCATTACCCCATGTAACCATTAGATGGCCTCAGTTGTGCTACTAGCAGATCTGACCAGTGAATCCAGCTTGTGTAATCAATCTAATCACACAGTTAATTTAGCGATCACAGTTAGTTTAGAGGAATAAAAACACAGCTTATTTTCACCAGAATCTTCTGAGGGAACACAAAGATGCCAAAACTAGCACTGAATATCTGATGTGCTTTTAGTTTTATACTGTTTCCAGCCTGACTTGCATAGCTTACATGTATTTTTAGCAGTATTTCCCATGTCATAATCAATTGTTTCCACAATAGATGCTTCTTTTTTTTGCATTACCTCATGTAACCATTAGATGGCCTCAGTTGTTCTACTAGCAGATCTGACTAGTGAATCCAGCTCCTGTAATCAATCTAATCACACAGTGAATTTAACGATCACAGTTAGTTTAGTGGAATAAAAACACAGCTTATTTTCACCAGAATCTTCTGAGGGAACACACAGATGCCAAAACTAGCAGTGAATACCTGAGGTGCTTTTATTTTTATTGTTTATCAGCCAGGACAAAATTATTCTGAAAGTGATCACAATGATAGAGTTTCTCTACATCTTTGTTGTTGAGGTTATGGTGTGAACCATGCTATTTTTAACATTGTGAACAATTGTTATTTTTATCATTATCATGCTTGGTGTGAACAGGCCTTAAGAAGAGATTCAAGGCAAGACATCACAGGCAAATACATCCTTTATATACAATGGTCGATTTTCAGATTTTAGGATATTTCGCTTTCCAGAACTGGTTGAGGGGAACAAAAACATTCAAAGCAGAATTTGAATTATTTGACCGATTGATTGCTCTGATATATAAATCAATAAAATAGTGAATAGGGATTCAATAATATTAATTAAATAGTGCCTCTTTTACATATTTAGTTATTTTTTGCCATTCTTAATATAATGAATAAACTAGGAGAGTGTGAGGATGCTGAATAAGCAGCATTCAGTCACATACAGTATTTACCCTGTTCACCTGTGGTGTTTTACCTTAAAAGAAACTGAAGCAGAAAATAAACAGTGATGCATTTCTCTTAATAGCAGGTGTAAATGAGGCTTTAAAAAACAAACCCTGCAGAACTGGACCAAAATCTGTACGAAAACGTCCATCATAACATTCCCCTTTTGACTAACAGAACGTGTACTCGACTTCTCTTCACCTACATCCCATAATTAAGCACCTTGAATCATAATAGTCGACGTCAGAACAGAATTATTTATGACTCTTCTGTCTAATGCACCTCCAGTCACTTTATTTACTCGTTCTTTAGGCGTTTAGTATGTGTACAAACACCAGATTCATACGTCACATGATTTACTGTCGTGCTTCCTCAATAATAGTCCTCAATATAATAATGCAACTGATCCTGTGCTCCACTATTAGACCGGTCCGGTGCTCTTCTTTAATTCCTGCAGAAATGTGTTGTGTTCGGAATAGAATACTAGCTTACTATATTGGTGATTCTTGAATTGCAGGTACATTTTTGCTGCATCCCAATTTGCATACACAATCTCATTTGAATTTAAAGCGACAGTCAACAAAACCCAACAATTAGCATCAAAGCCTATAAAAGGGTCAGTTTTAGAGAGGTAGAAAACATTATCTGTGTGGTATTTCGAGCTCAAACTTCACACGCACGCACGCACGCACACACACACACACCCAACCCTGTTCCTGAAGGCACACCCACAGTCCACATTTTCAACCTCTCCCTAATCAAACACACCTGAATCATCTTATCATAACATTAGAAGAGACTCCAAAACCTGAAATGAATGGGTCAGATAATGGAGACATCCAAAATATGTACTGTTGGTGTGCCTCCAGGAACAGGGTTGGGAAACACTGCTCTAGAGCATGGGTGCCCAAATCTGTTCCTTGAGATGGACCTTCCTGCAGATTTCAGCTGCAACCTTGATCAAACACACCTGACTTTAATTACCAAGTGCTCCTTCAAGTTGATTTAAGCTGCGGTCACACTGGGCTTTGTGTGTGCGAAATTCTGTCGTGCGGCGCTGCGAAAAGGGGCGGGATTAAACAAGATGATTAGACATTAAAAAAAGCGAGCGATTGCTCCATGTATTAAATTACAGTCCAGAGATGTCCTGTTTTGATCCTCGATTGGTCTGACACAGTCAAGTGATGCGATTTCGCAGGTCAGAGTTCACCAAACTTGAACTTTGCACCGCAGCGACACTCGACGCATGACCTTGCGTTTCCGGTCTGACGCATTCGCGTGCGTATGAAAAGTCTATGGGAAGAAAAGCCCAGTGTGTCCATTCATACACGCGAATGCATCAGACCAATCGGGGATCAAAACAGGACCTCTCTGGACTGAATACATGGAGCAAATCGCTGGCTTTTTTAATGTCTAATCATCTTGATTAATCCCGCCCCTTTTCGCAGCACCGTACTACAGAATTTTGCACACACATAGCCCAGTGTGACCACAGCTTAAACCAACACTGGGCTATGTGTGTGCGAAATTCGGTTGTATGGCGCTGCAAAAAGGGGCCGGATTAAACAAGATGTTCAGACATTAAAAAAGCGAGCGATCCCTTCATGTTTTAAAATTAAAGCTGCGGTCACACTGGGCTTTTCCTCTCATAGACTTCCATTCATACGCACGCGAATGCGTCAGACCGGAAACGCGGGGTCATGCGTCAAGTTTCGCATGTTGCTGCTGTGCAAAGTTCAACCTTGGTGAACTCTGACCTGCGAAATCGCATCACTTGACTGCGTGAGACCAATTGAGGATCAAAAAATGAACTCTCTGGACAGAAATTTAAAACATGGACTGATCGCTCGCTTATTTTAATGTCTAATCATCTTGTTTAATCCCGCCCCTTTTCACAGCGCCGCACGACAGAATTTCGCACACACAAAGCCCAGTGTGACCGCAGCTTTAGTTGTGTTTAATTAAGGTTGAAGCTAATTTCTGCAGGAAGGTAGATCTCCAGGAACAGCATTGAGCATCTCTGCTCTAGAGACATCAGAGACTTATAATAGATTTATAAACTAATACTAGGTCTGCTTGACATTTCACAAACAAAAAGATTTAGGTCTTAAAAATCATAAGTTGACTGAAATATTGTCTTAATAATAATAATATTAATAATTCCTTACATTTATAGAGCGCTTTTCTGCACACTCAAAGTGCTTTACACACTTTTTTTGGGGGTTGAATCTCCTCATCCACCACCAGTGTGCAGCATCCACCTGGATGACATGACAGTAGCCATATTGCACAAATTCAATATTAATATAAACCAATATGGTTTAATTATCTTCCTTGTAGTAATATTTGTTTTAAAGTTCTCCGTGTGTTTATAGATCATAGCTGGTGAGGACACTGACCCGTACACAATGTTGCACATACATTTAGTTTATTATAGTTAACAAAATTAAAGGTTTTGTTGAAAAATGTAGATGTATACAAGTATGGTTTTGACACATTATTTAAAATATGTGGCTGAGAAAAAACACTTTAAATAAAATAAATTAATAAATAAAATACAGTGAAATGATCTGATTTTAATTTTATTGATGAGGCAAGTAAAAAAATAATTTCCACTGGGCCAAAACAATCCTGCATAAGTCTAAAATTTCATTTATAATGGTCTTAAAAAGGTCTTAAAAGGTCTTAAATTTGCTTAAAAGATGCAGAAACCCTGCATGCAGATAAATCAAGAGGAGCTTGCTTCATGCTTGTGGTTGATTGAAACACTGCGAGTGGATGATTTAAATGCGTTGTAATCATTCTACATTGTTTTGTTTTCTGTTTTACACATTTGGATCAGTGTAGTAGGTCATTCATTCATTTTCCTTTGGCTTAGTCTCTATTTTAGAGGTCGCCACAGCGGAATGAACCGCCAACTATTCCAGCATATGTCGCCTGTAGTAGGTTATTATTTAGTTTCATTGTTAAAAAAAAAGTGCTTTCAGAAATAGTACGAGTATGATAGTATACTATTCCGAACATATTGTATGTGCACTTTTTTTTGTATCTGACTTTTACCCTGTGTAAAAAAAAATGTGATGTTTAGTTTGATTTGTTTTGTATTTTGGTCTTATTTGCTGGCACGCTTATGTGACATGAAAAGAGAAATGCCAAAGTGTGGATCTATCCTGAAATGAATCTATTATCGAGTAATTATTTAACTTTAATGAACACGCACTTCTCAGGATGCTTTCATGGTCACACTGAGCTTTGAAAAGCACAGAAGCACAAAGGGATGATCTTTATTAGGAAACATGTCTTCATTTTGAGTCACGATCTTGAGCTACGAATGAATGAATTTTGCTAGAAATGGCTGGAGATGTTGCAGGTTGAGTAGCAGCTACTGCACTTTACACATTTACTTCACTGTTCAGTGTAGATCTTCAAACTCATTTGGCCCTTTTCTGAAACAGATCTGTTCAGTGTACAGTGTTAGCTATATTTTGTATTCCGAATGGTTTTTCTGAATTTACAAAAACTGAAATTGTGAATAATGTCCTGCCCTGCAATAATAAAATTGCTCGTCCCATTATGAGTGTGAATGCTTCTTTCCAAAACTCCTACAACGGAAGATTAGATTAGATTTAACTCTATTGTCAGTACACTACCTGACTTGTCGCCTATCTAAGTTTTAGGAACCGCAAATAATAATTTGACTTCTAGTTCATTATTTGGTATCAGAAGTGGCTTATATGAAAGGTAAAGGCCTCTAGATTACGCTTATTTTACCACAATAAAATATGATCATGCCTTGATTTTTAATGATTTCATTAGGACAGTAAGGTCTGACTCTGCTTAGACTAAAGTCTGGTCACTGAACCTTCAATAATGTCCAGTATAGAATATGTGGTCATGCTGCAGTGGAAACAGAATGAATATTGTGTCTGACTCCATCATGAGCTTGGAGGACTGCATCCATACATCTCTGCAATGACTCAAATCACTGATTAATAAAGTCATCTGGAATGGCAAAGAAAGCCTTCGTAAGTTATAAACGGTACAATTTCTTATAGGCCTGAATGTTTTTAAAACCCTCATACAGTCAAAGGCCTCAAAAACGCTTGCAAAATTATGAATTATAATCCAGACTTACATTGCGTATGCTCACGATGTGACTATTGCAGATAATCACATTGCGATATCGATGCTGAAGCGATATATTGTGCAGCCCCAGTTTATAATGTAATGGGCAGCACAAATGTCTTGATACCTCAGGCTGTTGATGTTGATCATCCACTCTGCAGATCTCTTGCACGCCCCAATACTGAATGTAACCCCAAACCATGATGTTTCCTTCAACAAACTTGACTGTTTTCTATGAGAATCTTGAGTCCATGCTGGTTCCAGTAGGACTTCTGCAGTATTAGTGATGATTGGGATGCAGATCAACAGATGATTCAGCAGAGAAATCCACCTTCTGACACTTTTCCCAATGATCAACTAGAAGTCAAGTTATTATTTGTTGCTCTTACAACCGAGATCCACCACAAGACTTTTGTCAGGTACACATGTACAATAGAATACACTCAAAAAGGTCCAACAAATAAGACTTGCGTATTCTTATTGCATTTAAAAATTCCATCCATTTGAATAACACTTTAAACATCACTAAACAAAATGTATAAATGAATAAATGAAACCAATAACAACATGATTTATGTAATAATATCAACAAGTGAAGTTCATTTATAAACTAATTTGGAGAGGATCACGTGCTTATGATTGATCACAGCTGGTCCCGCATTATCCAATTCATGATTCACCAATCAGATGATTCCTAAGCCACTATAAATACCCTCAGTTCCATATAACAGCCATCTTCGTTTTGAAGAATCCCCCCTTCCACCCCTACTCCTCCTCCTTTCCTAGATGGGTGGCATGGTGGCCCAGCGGTTAGCACTGTTGCCTCACAGCAAGAACGTCACTGGTTCAAGTCCTTACCAAGCCAGCCAACGTTTCTATGTGGAGTTTACACGTTCTCCCCGTGCTCACGTGGGTTTCCCCCGGGTTCCCCAGTTTCCTTCCACCGTCCAAAAACATGCAACCTAAGTTAATTGACTAATCCAAATCAGCCCCATAAACATGCTCCTAGTCAGTAGTTATCTCTTAAGAGCAATCACTATTTGTTCATTAGCTACTACAGCAGGGGAGTTCTCCAGATCTACCTGAGCTCAAACTCCCCTCTCGCCTTGCAAACGGGAGGGAACCCCAGGCTTGAGGATCTTATGAGCTAAGGGCTCTCTCCTGGGACAGCATGCCAAACACACTTTATAATCAATCATCAGCTAAGTGTGACCTCTTGAAAGCCAATGTGTTTTAAATACATATTAAGCTACATACATTTAATAGTGCAATGAATGGTGCAATGGGCATGTGCAAAGAGTAACTGCATGGAAAAGCAAGAATGAATTCATATTTACATATAAGAATTTTTAGCATATATTATACAGCAAGTTTCCTTTCTAATTCACCTTAACTCTTCAGCAAATACAATTGTAACTTTACATTTATTATTTTTAGTACATTTAAGAGAATCCCTTTATTCGTTTATTAATTTTCTTTTAGGCTTAGTCCCTTTAATAATCTGAGGTCGCCACAGCAGAATGAACCGCCAACTTATCTAGCTTATGTTTTACAAAGTGGATGCGCTTCCAGCTGCAACCCATCACTGGGAAACACCCATACACACTCCTTCACAGACACACTGCGGGCAATTTAGCCTACCCAATTGCCCTATTGGACCAAGTGTGCCGCAAGCCTGCTTTTGAGTGAAGGTCTCGGTCGTTAGATCGCCCCCTAGGGGGCTGGCTGCAGTACTAGTCATAAAGCCCACCTCCTCCGTGTTAATAAAGGAGACTTGAGCCCAAATAAAAAAAATAATTACACTTGCAATAAAATGTCTCGAAAGATGGTTCTGGTCATTTAAGGCACTGGTTATCGTGCTGATATAGGTGCAGATCTTCATTTTTGTAAACAGTTTGTTTTTAGCAGTAATTTATTGCTGGGCGTGTCATCGTGATTGACAGCTGTGATTGACAGTTTCTCAAAGCAGACCGTCTGAGCTTCGGCAGGAGACTGAATTGTTACTATTCGATTTCGGTGTTATTTTACCATGATAAAATTAGTTCAGCAGTAAACTATAGTTTCTGACGTACAGGATCTGGTTTAACACTGTTTATTCGGTAAGGTCAGGGCTTTTTTCGGGCTTTATTAGTTTGCTGATACACGCCTAACCACCGACATAGCAAAATACAATCGGGCCAGTTCCATTTTATACAGTCATTGTTTTGGACTGTGGGGGAAACTGGAGCACCCGGAGGAAGCCCACGCCAACACGGGGAGAACATGCAAACTCCACAAAGAAACGCCAACTGACCGGGACTCGAACCAGCAACCTTCTTACTGTGAGGCCACAGTGCTAACCACTGAGCCACTGTGTCGCCCACAAAAACATTTAGTATGATTAATGTCTCTATTAAACCAATTTGTTAAAAATAAAGATTTATTAAAAGTGGTAATACAGCCATTTTCCCAAATAAAAGTGATGTGAGGAGAGAAGAGGTTAAACTAATATCCCTATTGGTACAGGCGGCTCTAATGAAGTCAGGTGCATACGTAGAAATGAAAGCGCTTCATTGATTGGCTGGCTGCGTCTTGACTCCGCCTATCCAGGAAGCCGCGTCCGCTGAGAGGTGACGTGACGTCGAGTGTTGTTTGCCATGATGGCGTCTTCCACGGATCAGAATCTGCTGGACCTCACGGATAAAGACACCAGGGAGAAACTCTCTCTCTGGGACCGGCGAGCGGACCCCATGGCGCCGTTAACGGATAGACAGACGGACTCGATCCTGGAGCTCCGCGCAGCCGCAGAAGAGACCCTGCTGCCCGCTGAGGTGAGTGAAGTAGAGCCGCGCTAGCCGGACAGCTAACATTAAAACACACATTAAACACTGTCCCCCAATACTGAGGGCTCTCCTGCTCTCTAGTACACTAGAAACATCTCGAACCCTCATCAGGCTAGTTTGGTGGGGTTAGTAGCTGATGAACTGCCACGTCTTTGATACATACAGTATGCAAATGAGTGAGGTTAGCATAACACTTCCAACGTTAATTGAGGTAAAGTTAGTTTAATATATGCACAGACTTTCTCCTTAACAATATATTTTTACAAAAATATTCTTAAATAGTGAAATCATATTAGCAGCCTATCAAGACTATAAATATGCAGCATTGTCCACAGTCATATAAATAGTGCTAATGTTGTTGTTAACTCATAATTAAGTGAGATTTCAGACCAAATATGCAGGGTACCATGGTAAAAAATATAGGGATATTTTACCTCAATTAATAAAAACGTTAAAGTGTTAATTTTGGAAACTTTATTGATTGGAGCAGAACACCATGTACTTCATTGGAGGTTTTTAAACTGCCCGCATGAAGCATACTATAGTAATTTATAGTGTTTTTGAACCATACTATAGTGAAGTGGATTGTAAAGTGTAAATCTGGTCTGACACAGTTTCCGTTTACTAGAACGCCTACTAGCACTACCCACTGCGTCACCGCGTCGCCCCAAATGGAATTCTTGTAACGAATTATTTTATTTTTTGCATTTTTATTTTAATGTATTTTTGCTGGTAAGTTATCTACAAAAAGCACACATTTAGAATTTTTTCAATAATTAGGGAATTATGAATTAAATTCAAGACCTATTATAAGATGTAAAATATAGTATTTCTGACAATTTTCTTTATAATTTGAGTTATGAATTACAGTATCACAATCAGTGTTGGGCAGTAGCGTCACTACAAGTAGCAACGCTACTAGCTTCTTAGTAGCGTGGCTGTAGCGTCGCTACTTTAGAAATTCAATAGCTTTTCAGTAGCGAAGCTATTTTATTAGTGAAGTAGCGCAGTAGCGTCCAATATCAAGTAGCGTCCAGATCAATAAGTGACAGCACCAACATTCACGGAGCTGTGAGGCCAGTGTCTAGCCCAGTGTTTCCCAACCCTGTTCCTGAAGACACACCAACAGTACACATTTTCAACCTCTCCCAACTTCCATGTGAGACTCATCAGATGATAATAATAAACGTTTACAAAGCAATGTAATACTTTCGAAAATCACGATCACAACATACAGATGAAGTCAGAATTATTAGCCCCCCTTTGGATTTTTTTTCTTTGTTAAATATTTCCCAAATGATGTTTAACAGAGCAAGGAAATTTTCACAGTATTTCCTATAATATTTTGTCTTCTGGAGAAAGTCTTATTTGTTTTATTTCGGCTAGAATAAAAGCAGTTTTTATTTTTTAAAAGCCATTTTAAGGTCAATATTATTAGCCCCTTTAGGCAATTTTTTTTTTCGATAGTCTCCAGAACAAACCATCATTATACAATAACCTGCCTAATTACCCTAACCTGCCTAGTTAACCTAATTAACCTAGTTAAGCCTTTAAATGTCACTTTAGCTGTATAGAAGTGTCTTGAAGAATATCTAGTCTAATATTATTTACTGTCATCATGACAAAGAGAAAATAAATCAGTTATTAGAGATGAGTTATTAACACTATTATGATTAGAAATGAGTTGATCAAATCTTCTCTCCGTTAAACAGAAATTGGGGAAAAAATAAACAGGGGGCTAATAATTCAGGGGGGCTAATAATTCTGACTTCAACTGTATATATTCATGCCTAATATCTGACAGCTAGAAAGTGATTAATTTTTTTATAAATTGTTCAAATTTTTGTAATTGTGATGCAGCAAGTCCAGAGACTGTTGTGTACACTATGATTTTATATAAAATTCGCTTTAATGTGTGATGGGACTAAAAAGGAGTCATAAATAAATATTTTCTAAAATTCAAATGAGTAGCCGCTTGGACCTGGAAACAGTATGCCATGCGTCACCGATACGTCACTATTTAATAAGCAGATAATATGATTCAGGTGTGAGGCCGGAGTTGGTTTAAGCTGCGGTCACACTGGGCTTTGTGTGTGCGAAATTCTGTCGTGCGGCGCTGCGAAAAGGGGCAGGATTAAACAAGATGATTAGACATTTAAAAAAGCGAGCGATTGCTCCATGTTTTAAATTTCTGTCCAGAGAGGTCCTGTTTTGATCCTCGATTGGTCTCACGCAGTCAAGTGATGCGATTTCGCAGGTCAGAGTTCACCAAGCTTGAACTTTGCACCGCAGCAACCTGCGAAACTGGAAGCATGACCTTGCGTTTCCGGTCTGACGCATTCGCGTGGGTATGAATGGAAGTCTATGGGAGGAAAAGCCCAGTGTGACCGCAGCTTAAATGAGTGGACCTTGGTGAAATAAGGTGGTCCTCAGTGCCTACTATTAAACTGTTTGTAGAGTAAGTAGTTTGACCGTTTTCCGTTTATTATTCCTAGTCATTTCTCCCATAGGCAGCTGAATCGGAAGTTCTAAAACAATCGCAAAATCGTGCGCACTTCAGCATTGAAGAATAAGGTCAATAATAACTAGTTTCTTCTATTTATGATATCTGATAATATAGTTATTGATTAAACACGGTGTGAGCTGACGTTTGAGTATCCAATCCTTATTTTGCAGTCATTTATTTCATGCATGTATGTATTTATGTTTGTGTCTCCTCAGCTGCCGATCGAGGATATCTGCAGTCTGTCATCTCGCTCTCTGCGCTCTTCTTTCACTGCTGCTCTGCCCGAGTCCACCGAAGAAGTGCTGCTGCAGGGCTTTCAGATGCTGGAGCTCCACAACCACAGGATCGAGACGGCACAGCAGGTCTCACACACTCCTGCACACTTAGTCCAGCATTCTGCAAACATGTGAAATACACGCTCCTGCACTGCGTTTTTATTTTGTCTCAGTGATCCTAACCAAGATGTATTCTACTGTCCAAAAGTTAGGAAAGGTTTCAAAAGAAATATTATTATTTCATTAATATGCACTTATATGAAACGATACGTTTTGAAATGCTGCAAAGGAGACTGGGCGAATATAAAGATAGAGATATGGGTTGTCAACTCTGTTATTGATTTTAACTCTGTTGGGTTTTGATTTGAAAGTTGTAATTATTATACATGTTTAATTTTTAACAAATTGATTAGAAGCTGATTAGCCTGATTAGTTCTCTCACTACTTGAAAATATGCAGAATTTAGGTCATTTTTAATGCTATACTGAGAAAAAAAATGCACACCATCCATCTATCTGCATCAATCCATCTATCTATTCATCCATCTATCCGTCTGTCCATCCATCCATCCATTTATCCGTCCATCTATCTATCAATCCATCTATCTATTCATCCATCTATCCGTCTGTCCATCCATCCATCCATCCATCCATCCATCCATCTATCTATCCGTCCATCTATCTATCAATCCATCTATCTATTCATCCATCTATCCGTCTGTCCATCCATCCATCCATCTATCCGTCTATCTATCAATCCATCTATCTATTCATCCATCTATCCATCTGTCCATCCATCCATCCATCTATCTATCAATCCATCTATCTATTCATCCATCTATCCGTCTGTCCGTCCATCTATCTATCTATCCGTCCATCTATCTATCAATCCATCTATCCGTCTGTCCATCCATCCATCCATCTGTCTATCAATCTATTCATCCATTTATCCATCCGTCCATCTATCTATCCGTCCATCTATCTATCAATCCATCTATCCATCCATCCGTCCGTCCGTCCGTCCGTCCGTCCGTCCGTCCGTCCGTCCGTCCGTCCGTCCGTCCGTCCGTCCGTCTATCTATCTATCTATCTATCTATCTATCTATCTATCTATCTATCTATCTATCTATCTATCTATCTATCTATCTATCTAGATATTCTATCTATCTATCTATCTATCTATCCATCTATCTATTCATCCATCTATCTGTCCATCCATCCGTCCATCCATCCGTCCATCCCTCCATCCGTCCTTCCCTCCATCCGTCCATCTATCTATCAATCCATCTATCTATCTATCTATTCATCCGTCTATCCGTCTGTCCATTCATCCGCCCGTCCATCTGTCCATCAATCCATCCGTCCGTCCGTCCGTCCGTCCGTCCGTCCGTCCGTCCGTCCGTCCATTATGAATTTATAATTTATACAATTATATTATGAATAAATATTAATTTAATATGAATTAATAAATAAGCACCATTAACTGGAAAGTTGCCAAGGATGGTGTGCATTTTTTTTCTTCTAAGTATAGCATTAAAAATTGCCTAAATTCTGCATATTTTCAAGTATATATTTATTTATTTATTTATTTTTCTCACCACTCTAAATGTTTTGAACACTTTTCGATCACTACAACAAAAAAATCTGAGATATTGCTGTTTAATAGAAATGTGACACTTAAGACTTTGCAAAATGGCGTAACATAACATACAGATGTATTTATTTAAGTAATTAATTGTTTATTCAATAATTAATTATTTTTTATCTGTATTATCTTTTTTATTTATTTAATTTATAATTATAAAAAATATTATGCATTATATAATACAATATATTATATAATAATAATAATAATAATAATAATAATAATAATAATAATAATAATAATTCAAAAATATATATTATATATATTATATATTACTGGAAGCGTCATAAGTTCTCCAAGATCATATAGCAATTATTCAAAATTAATTACACTCCATTTAAAGAGTGAAAGTATTCACCTGCATTCTGTATTTTTAACTCTGTTGTTTTATTGTACAATATTATGATCACATGACTAACGGCATCATCTGTCTGTCAGTTTTTTTCCTGGTTCTCAAAGCTGCAGGTTCAGATGGATCAGGATGAAGCTTCCAAGTACAGGTGTGTGTTTTGATTATGACCTGCTGTCACGATTAGGCATGGGCCGGTATACAATTTTGACGATATGATAACCTTGGATGAATATATCACAGTATTGTGATTACTGCTCTAAAACATCTTTTTTTTAATGTCTGTAACTATTTTTCCCTCCATTGTACACTATATGTTTGATTTTAGGAAACATTTATAATATTTTGGAGCTGCAAACATGCCAGGCTAAATCATTAAAATAAATAATTGAATTCTGCTTTCTTCATTAGCTTAAAAGATACACATTTCTGTACAACTTAAAAAGGCTATAAATAAGATCTTTCTTTTCTTTGGATATAAATTAAAGTCACTGCATTGTTCAGCTCTATAGTTGGTCTATAGCAGACATGCTCAAAGTAGGGGCTGCGGACCAAAGTTGGCCCATGGTAACCTTTGATTTGGCCCACTGTCCCATTATTATTTAGTTAAATGTTGTGAATGAATCAGACTTTTAATATATAAATACTGTCATTAGAAGATAGAGGACAATACACAAGACAATGCACTGGGAGCAAATCAAGGTAAAGGCAGGAGCAGCTAGACTAGTGTATTTAGCAGGGAACTCCCATTGTGTTATAAATGGGATTGTTTATGTTTTTTGCAGTAAAAAGTTCATTATAAACTGTAAAAAATGATACTCCATTAGTTAATATGATTTAAAGCAACGTTTTATAGTTATTTTTAAGTATTACAGAATAAATGAGTAAATTACCAATGTCAAATTTAATATATATGGTTCAGAATACATTTGGCCCACAGTTCTCAATCAGGTTTGCTTTTATCCCATTATAGGACAAAGTTTAACCACCACTGATCTATAGGGTTTATACGCAGTTTGTTTTTCAGATCTTTGCTGAATCGTGGGCTGACCAGTAGATTTTAATGCGGCGGCTCCTTTTCTGCTGGAGATACTGTTGCTCTAAAAAACTAAATAAAATAATCATAAAAACACTTGCATATACCTTGAAATGGTATGGCAGAACATTTTAGCGATTCTAAAACCTTGACTTTTCCAAACTGTGGTAAACCTTGAAACCGGTTATCGTCCCATGCCTAGTCACACTCATATAATGTATATTTGAAGCTGTAAAGTTGAGTTTTGCTCCACAGGAAGACTCGAGATGTTCTGAATGGCTATCAGGAGCAGTGCGATGCCATACTGAACGATGTGAACACGGCTCTGGATCATCTGGACTCTCTGCAGAAGCAGTATCTGTTTGTGTCCACAAAAACAGGAACACTTCATGAGGCCTGCGAACAACTGCTGAAGGAGCAGGTCTGCCTTATACTGCTCATCCACAAAGATCACAACTACACACACAACTACACACTCACATACAATTGAAGTCAGAATTATTAGCGTTCCTGTTAAATTTAAGTTCTTATGTTTTTTCCCTCCAATTTCTGTTTAACATATAGATTTTGTTCAGCACATTTCTAATCATAATAGTTTTAATAACTCATCTCTAATAACTGATTTATTTTATCTTTGCCATGATGACAGTAAATAATATTAGACTAGATATTCTTCAAGACACTAGTATTCAGTTAAAAGTGACATTTAAAGGCTTAACTAGGTTAATTAGGGTAACTAGGCAGGTTAGGGTAATTAGGCAAGTTATTGTATAAGGATGGTTTGTTCTGGAGTAAAATCCAAAACTAATATTGCTTAAAAGGGCTATAATATTGACCTTAAAATGGGTTTAAAACAATTAAAAACTGCTTTTATTGTAGCTGAAATAAACCAAATAAGACTTTCTCCAGAAGAAAAAATATTATCAGACATACTGTGAAAAATTCCTGAATCTGTTAAACATCATTTGGGAAATATTTGAAAGAATAAATATTGCATATAATTTTGCGCTCAACTGTATAAGAATTGAAATAAATACTTATTTTTTGCATTTAATTTGACTGTCTATTTAAACATCACAGTATTTTCAGTCCAGTTTTCAGAGTCACATAATCCTTTAAAAATCATTCAGATATGATGATTTGATCATTAATAAACATTTGAATATTATCAATGTTGAAAGCTGGTGTGCTGCTTCATATTTTTTGGGAAACTGTTTAATGTTATCATTATTTTAGTCATCAAGAATACATTAAACTTGAAATTGTAATTAAAACATTAGGAAATGTTATGAAAGATTCAGCATTACAGCTTTAAAAACTTTTAATAAACCAAAGAATCTTAATATGAACTCTACCCCAGTTCTAACAAAATGAGTAAATATTAACAATAATATATTATTTGTAATATATTAAGTGTTTGCAACATTGTTTAAAACAAAATCAAAATCATATTAGAGTTATTTAACACTAAAATAATAATGCTAACAATTAAGATTTTAACAAGAGTTGCGCAGTGCTTCCTACAGGCTTGAAATATACCTGCGGTGGTAGCTGGATTGACACACAATTTCACATCACATAAAGTTCAAGGTCAAGTTTTTAGTCATTTTGTACAAGTATTGCCAAAGCATTTTAGAAATGTATAATATATGTAATATATTGACATCAAATTAATAAAATATACAGTAAATAAGAAATAAATGACAGGAAAAATTAATAAAAACACAATATTTCTGAAATGAATAATTAGAATAAAAAGTGTAGATTATTTAAATAAGGCAAATGAGTTGATTGACCATTACTAATGGTGTACATATAATTTTCAGCCAGTTTCGATGTCATTTCATCCTCTCTGAGCATATTATAAAGTTTTTCTGAATTCTTTAAAGAATCTGTTATTTAATATTTATCTTGCTCTTGCTGCTGCATGTGCTGTCAGCTGTGAAGCCAAGCAGAAAGTATTCTTTAGTAAAAGACTAATGCAAAACTGCATACAGTTAACAACAACAGCTTTAGAAAGTGAAAGCAAAAGTCAAATCCTGGACATTTTCTGAGATTTAGAAAAGCTGACTGTTCGCATTTTAAGCCCCAAAAAGGCACGTCTCTGTGGGTCGATCCAGAGCACGTGATTGTCTTTGGGAGTGTTGATAGTTCTTGCGCACACACAATAAGCAGTACGAAGCGTGCAGGTTGAGAGAAGATGGTTAAGGCAATTCTTCTTACTATAAAACACCTTTTACTGGACTGTCCTGTTTTTAATGATTCCAGAAGACTTTATGAAATGAACTCTCTTAAGGACATTTTTAGCAAAGTGACACCAGAAAAGATTTTAGAATTTTTATCTTGTATTAACACTAAAAATCTTATTTAATTTATGTATTCATTTGTTTGTTGATTTTTTTTAATTACTAATTTTAATAACTAATTATTTTTTTAGTTATTTAATTTTTTAATTATTATTGAAAGGTTAAATAAATTAAATAAAAAATATATTACATTACATTATATTACATTACATCCAGTGTTTAAGGGTTGCGGATGTTTTGTTTTTTTGGGAGGATACACAAAAAATTTAAAATTATAAAGTGTAGCAGGATGATGACAATAGTAAATAAAAAAAAGTGTCTAAATATACTTGCCGTTAATATACCAGGGCGGACCGCCCATGTAAAGTCTATGTGTGGGAAGCACTGGTTACAATTTACAATATATTCCCTATATGTGATAATATTCTATATTTTTTACTGTAAAATGACTTGACAATCTTAATTATTCCACTAGTTGTGTGCGTTCGTGCGTGTGTGTGTGATGAAGCTTTAGTAAGGTAGACAGTAATTACATATACATAAATTTCTTATAAATAATAGACTTCTGTCTCTGTCTCTGTTTTGCAGTCAGAGTTGGTGGATCTGGCCGAGAGCATCCAAGAGAAACTGTCATATTTTAATGAACTGGAAAACATAAACACGGTAATGCTTTTGTTTACGTAATGCAAATGCCATATGCTTATCAGATGTTTATTAATAATCTCTCCTCCCACAGAAACTGAACTCTCCTACATTATCCGTGAACAGTGAAGGATTCGTCCCCATGCTCTCCAAATTAGACGAATGCATAGACTATGTTTCATCACATGTAAGTAATGCTGCAATATTCTTCTCAGATGATCTCATGTAATCTTTCAAGCTTATTTTGGAGGTAGAACACCTCATCATGTCTAGGTCCACACGGAATCAACACAGATTCTTAAACCAATCATTGACCTACCAGTGTAAATGTGTGTAAATCTATTATTAATCAGTTTTCACTAATATTATTAACTAATATGAAAATGTTCATATGATTTATTTACAATACAGCTTGTAAAGTAATATTTTCTGTCTATTTGTAGAGATATTATATGACAGACTTGCTTTGTTTACCAAATAAGTGGATCTAATTCAGGGGTGGGCAAACTCGGTCCTGGAGGGCCGGTGTGCTGCAGTTTAGCTCCAACTCTAATCAAACACACCTGAACAAGCTAATCAGTGTCTTCAAGATCACTAGAAATCTAAAAGCAGGTGTGTTTGATTAGAGTTGGAGCTGAACTGTGCAGGACATCGGCCCTCCAGGACCGAGTTTGCCCACCCCTGATCCAATTGGATTCGCATTGCAAACATTAAATATGAGCTAAATAGGTATAATTTTTTTTATTTTATATATTAAGGTTTTAGTTATGATACTCCCAAAATCATTCCACATAAATCCACAGATTTAGAAATAACAAAAAGTGTCAGCAGATTCAGTCTGGTCCTATTTATGACCCCTAATATGGTCCTTTTAAAGAAATTAATATTAATTTTGGAAGGAAGCACAAATAAGCAAGATCATACTTTAAGTTTAAGTATTACTTGCATACTATACTATTTAATTTGTGTCCTTTTTCATATTTTTTCTACTCAAAGTTTTTTTTTTTGCCCAGAATAAAATTTTTTATAAATATTTTAAAATATTTATTATTTATATTTGTAGAAACTTTAACATTTTTTTTTATTTATTTAGTGTTATTTTTTACCGAACAAACCACTGTTGTCCAGTGAGTTGCCTAATTAACCTAGTTAAGCCTTTTAAATTGCACTTTAAATTAAAGCTTAAGGGTTAAACACTAGTATGTTACAAAATAACTAGAAAAAGCATATTATTAACAAACGAAATTAGTTATTAAAACTATTGTGTTTAAAAATGTAAAAAAAAAAATATTATACATTAAACTGCACTTGGGAAATATCTTAAAGAGAATTACAAATTAACAAGGGGAACTATCAGTCTATGTCCCAATGGCAAGACTTCATATATTTACCCCCTTTAATATAGACAAAGGCTTCATAATCTGGTCTATGAAAGGTCTAAAGACATTAAAAGATGGGTTTAGTGATGGACAGTTTGCTTCGTTCCATAATAAAAGTTTCATGTCTTCCTCAATGAGCCATCACTGCCTCCCTCCTCACTTCTTGACTCTATTATGGAGCTAAACCCATACTTAAAGGTGGCTTTTGACGAAATATATTCTGTAAATAATTCCTTTAATCTGGAACCCCTAGTGCAGTTAAAAAGAAAATGGGAGGTGGAACTGGAGATAGAATTATCAGAAGACCTGTGGCAATCCGTTTTAGATGATACACACTCATCTTCAATTTGTTTAAAACAAAGAGTTATACAGTTTAAAGTAGTACACAGATTACATTGGTCCAAAGTGAAACTTAAACCTTATATTGAGCCTAATTGTGACAGATGTAACGTTGAGCCAGAATATCTATCTCATATGTTCTGGTGGTGTTAAAAATTAAAGGATTTCTGGCAGCTAATGCTTAAGTTTCTCTTTAAGCATTGCATTGTACGCATTGCATACTTATATAGAACCTGAGGCCATAATCTCAATAATTTAGACCTCATGTTTTAGTAAAAGTAAGATACATGTGATTGCCTTTGCTGCACTTTTGGTTAATACACTATAGGTCAATATTGCTCAAATGGATGGAAAAAATTTCTCTAAACCTTTAAACAATGGCTTATGGAACTTTTGCACCACTTGACCTCAGAAAAAATACGATATACTGTAAGAGGCTGTACTAATATGCTTTTACTCACTTGGCAACCTGTTTTAGATCACATAAAGATGGATTTATATATTATTTTCCTTTTCTTTTATATATAAAAGTAAAACATCTTTAACTTATTATTATTTATTTATATTTTATTTTAATATTATTCATATATTTTTATAGAACCTAAATGTATGTGTGTGACTGGTTTTGTTTGTTTGTGGTCTAAAAAATAAAGAAAGTGCAAAGCTTTTTGCACCGCGTGTTTCATATCTAACATGTTCAATTAAAATACCTTTGAGGAGGGCGAATAATTCTGACTTTAACTGTAGCTTGAAACATATTTGGGAGAATTTGAGAGTAAATAAAAACTGCTAGTGGCTCTATTTCTCCCCATAAAGCAGTCATGTTCATTTATAATGCTTTCTTTCAGCCCAATTTTAAAGACTATCCAGTCTATCTGACCAAATTCAAGCAGTGTCTGTCCAAAGCCATGCAACTCATCAAGAGCCACACCGTCAACACCCTGCAGAACCTGACGGGTCAGCTCAGCAAACGGGTGCGTTCTCTAGCACTGAGCAGAGTTGTTCATTAATAAACCGCAGATGATTGCGTAATCTCTCGTTTATTGATTATTTATTGATTATTATCTATTGTGCAGGATCCGCTGGGCGCTCCCAATGCTGACAATGCCTTCACACTGTACTACGTCAAATTCAGAGCAGCTGCACCGAAAGTTCGAGTAAGTCATGTGTTATAATATAATGTAATTAATGTTGTCAAATGATCAATCACGATTAATCACATCCCAAATAAAAGCGGGAAAAGTAAGTATTGGACACGTCACCATTTTTCTCAGAAAACATATTTCTAAAGGTGCTGTTGAAATGAAAATGAAATTTTACCCTGGATGTTGGAAACAATCAAAGAAATCCATATATGCAAAGAAAACAAATCTAATTGGTTTACACAAAAAGTATTGAACGCATGAAGAAAGGGAGGTGTAGTTCAGCAGTGAAAGCCCAGACAGCAGCTGAAATCTCTCAGTAGTTCTTCAGCAACCCTCTGCTCTTTCTCAGTGTAAATGAATATCAGCTGCTTCAGTTCAATATCTGAAGATGGAAGATGAAACCATATCAGCAGGACAATAATCCAAAACACAGCCAAGGAAACTCTCAGATGCTTTCAGAGAAAGAAAATCAAGCTGTAGAATGGCCCAGCCAATCACCTGATCCGAATCCAATAGACAAAATAAAGCTCAGATCTGTTAGACGAGACCCACAGAACCATCAAAATTTTGTTGAAGTCTGTGAGAAACTCACACCTGACATGGTGTCCGTGGGGTCTTAGAGTATTAAATGCTGATAAATCAGTGTAATGTAAGGCCTTAAACAGTATTAAAAAGTCCTAAATGCTATTTTTGCAAGTTATTCAATTTTATATAATTTTTTATTATGCAACGTATGGTTGTATGCTTAAGTTTGCCTGAGTTAAATCTCTGAATATCAGAATGCTGTATAGTTTATGAAATCAATGAAATCCTGCTAGATTCGACATCATGCTGCTTTGTTTACTGCAGTAACCAAGGCAACACTGATATTTTGCAGTTCTATAGGCACCAACCTGCTGAATTAGCTAGGTTTAATAGATTTTTATTCAGTATACGAATAACGTTTTAGTTTTGAATTAGTTTCCTACATTAATATTTAGTAAATACACTGCAAGTTAAAATCTCGTCAGTGTTTCCGATGGAAAAGTGGTTATAAGGTCTTAAAATGTATTGAAAGAGTCTAAAAAAAGATCTTAAAAGGTATTGAATTTCACTCTCTGATTCCTGTATACACTCTGCCTGAGCAATGCATGTGACTTTATTCTCCATACGTGAGGAAACTTTAAGCTGGCATCATTAAACAAGCCTTTATATGAAGTATTAAATGCATTTTAGTAATTCAGCACTTTCTCCTTGTCATCCCATTAACTGTGTTTCCATCCAAAAATGCGAATGAACTTTATGAGCAAAACTGGAGTGTTGCATAAAAGACGTGTGAGTAAAGCAGCATTTTCATCCAACGTGTCAAAGAGAACAAAATCATCACTCCCTGATTAACTGGTGCCAAATATCAACTAAAAACAGATTTTACTGCGATTTAGAAGAAGCTGCGTGAGTCTTTTCCTTCTTAAATAAATGACTTGTTCCTCAGAAGACAATGCTAACACGCATTGAACGCGTAGTGGCGTTTAAAGGGGTGAGACGTGGAGCACAGATGCTCCTGACAGTTCTGGAGGCAATAAATGATATAATAACAATAAAGCTGCGGTCACACTAGAGTTTGAGCTTGTGAAATTCTGTTGTACTGCGCTGCGAAAAGGGACGAGATTAAACAAGATGATTAGACATTAAAAAAGTTAGCAATTGGTCCATATTTAAAATTTCTGTCCAGAGAGGTCCTGTTTTGATCCTCGATTGGTCTCACGCAGTCACGTGATGTGATTTCGCAGGTCAGAGTTCACCAAGCTTAAACTGTGCACCGCAGCGAACTGCGAAACTTGTCGCACGAGCTTGCGTTTCCGGTCTGACGCATTCGTGTGCGTTTGAACAGAAGCACAGCCGGCCCTCCCTATTCATTCATTCATTTTTCTTTTCGGCTTAGGCCCTTTATTAATCTCGGGTCGCCACAGCAGAATGAACCACCAACTTATCCAGCACATGTTTTCCAGCTGCAACCCATCTCTGGGAAAGGCCCTCCCTATAAGTGAACTATGTGGCTGCTTAGGACCCCGCTGTCACTAGGGGGTCCCCACAGCCCGCTAGTGGTGCGAGTCGTTTCTTTGCTAAAATAGTTTTTATTTGCATTTGGAAATTGTCGTCATTGACAGTGCTTTAGTACTAAAATGTTTATACATTTTCAATGAAAAGAAATTTTTTTATTAAAGTTGAAATTGTTTTCGTGTGAAGGTCACATGATCAACAGGAAGCATGCCTCATTTCTCACGTGCGTTCTGTGTTCTCGCAGTTCGAGTTTGTTCTTCCATGGTAATCTGCAGGACACAGACACAGCCATGGCCTTTGCTTCATTGCCTGCCCTATTGATATATCTGATTTATTTTGAAAATTGGACCGCGAAAATGAAACGAATCTAATGCTTTACTGCAGACGTAGAAAAACTGAGGGGAAAATGACGAAGAGATGAGCACAATAACATTTTTAGCATGGCTTTAAAGTGCTAATGAGGATTTTTAAAGACATAATCAAGTACATTTATCGTAAATAGGCAATTACAAATTAATAAACATTGTACTTAAATGATATATTTTCCTGGTTTTACAAATCTGGATTTTAAGCACTTTACTGAAATACAACACTGAAGAGTCTTTCACTGACATATTTTGCACACTGGTAATCTTTTTTCCTGGGACATGTTTATAAAAGTAGTTTAAAATAAAATGGTTTAATATAAGCTCTGGACTCGGCATCTCAAATGTAAGGAAGGTGACTAAAGGGAATAATAAAGTTTGTGTTTGGGTATTAACATTAACCCAGTGTTTGTTGCTTCCCTATTTCTTATGTTTTTTTATATTAATATTTTTTCATGTTTACTTTATTTGCTTATTGATTTTATTATTTATGGATCAATCTTTTGGCTAATTATTGTTCAGTGTTATTTCATTGTAGGATTTTTGGGTTTGGAATTTATAAAAAAAAAAAAAAAACTCAGCTATAGAATCTTCAATCTGTTTGCAAAATTAATAAAACATAGTTTAAACACTCAAGAAGAACGTAATGTAGGAATCACTGGACCCTTTATTATAGACTGTTTAATTCTTCATTTCATAGTGCTGTTTTAAAATGTCCAAATCATTCAGAGAGTTATTAAGTAGAAGAAATCAGGCTTTACTTTTCTGTCTCAGTGATTGTTTTGTTATAAGCAATAAAATCATTGTGGACTTTTTTGCATTGGCAGTACTTCCACTAGTTAGAGCAAGGTAGGAACGCACAATTATTCTGCTTAGGACCCCCAAATGTACAGGACCGGCCCTGAATGGAAGTCTATAAGTCTATGGGGAGAAAAGTGCAGTGTGACCACAGCTCACTACTGAATCGGTTAATGCGTTTTAGACCAAAACAACATTTCAGATGTTTTACAATGTGCTCAGCCTGCTGGCTTGTCCATTGATTTTATCATCACATGATCACTTATAACAAACGCATATCCAAATTGCACATAAAAGTATGTGGATGGAAACATAGCTATTGTTATAACACACAACTCGTTTTTCAGATTTATTTTTTGTTTTGTTTTATTTTTATGTTTGTTTTGTTTGAGTTTTTACCAAAATCTGCTTCAATCCTGCTCCTTTAGAAATATTATTCCCTGGAAAAAACATGACAATGTGTTCAATACTTATTTTCCCAGCACTAAGTATAATACACTTTTTTTTTTCCCCAGAGGCTAATTGAGCAAGTTGAGCAGCGGTCTGAAAAAATCCCTGAGTAAGTGATGGAGAATGTTTTATTTTTCTTCTACTAATTTTCTCTTTTTTTTTCCTTTTCCATACATCCATTTGATATGCAGTGTTATTATATGTGGTTGTTCTTGAGGATAGTTTCTTATCATGTGGTGTAAGGCATAATAAAGGAAAGGTGTCTACAAATTTTGCAAAGCATCTTATCACTGGAATATTAGCTGCCAAAATGTGTGCATGACTGCCATAAATTATTATTTCTTGAAAAAAAAAGAGAGAATATTGGCCATGTCTGATATCTTACACTCTCACAAATTGTACTAAAGCTGGGTCGGCCCTTTTTTAAAGCATGCTTTTATCTGAAAATACCCCACTGAAGTCTTAAAATTAGGAAGGCACACACCACAGATTTTTAGCCCATCATTGAGTCTATTTATGTGTAAATGTGTGTATATGTTTATATTTATTCAGTTTAAATTGATTTCAGTATTATTATTGACTAATATGAAAATGTTCATTTGATTTATTTACAATACAGTTTGTAAAGTAAATATGTTCGGTCTTTTAGTGCAGTGGTTCCCAACCTTCTTTTTGCCTGAGACCCCTTTTTCCCAAACAAACAGTATGTTTATTACTTTAGCTAGATATGTTTATGCACAAATAATAACCTAACGTAAAATATAAAAGCAAAATATTAGTAGGCCATTTGTAACTGAAAAACGTAAGCCTTTGACCTTTAAATTTGCTGCAAGGTGAATCATTGAGACTGTTTTTGTAGAGGACGGATTACAAATTTGTTCATTTTTAGTCAGCTAGGGCAGTAGTCCTATCACCGTGGAGCAGTCAACGCTTGACAATTTTACCGCGGATCGGGGTGGGGTGGCGATGGGTGTTTCGGTGTTTTGTAGGTTGCTAGGCAACCATCAACCGTTTTCTTGGAGGATGACAAGCTGACAAAACGTTGCTGCAACTCTGATGATACAAGTCTTATTTATGGAGAAAATTACAAAGCACTGCAGTGTGTTCTGTGTTTGTCTGAGAAAATTAGTCTTATCGAAATGTGAATATTCAATACGAGCTGAAGCTGACCGCTCAATTCTTGTCACGTGACTTTCGGTGCACTCGCGGGGTTCATTGGTGCGAGTGCATCACGCTGCTTGTGGGCGCAACAAACTTGTGCAAACTACAGAAATACGCGATATGCAAACGGCCCCTAAAAGGCCGATCTCCATCAGTTGATCTTCTCCCACAGCTATGGGGAATTCACTTGATTTGTTGACAAATAGGGTGCGAATCCATACCTCGGCAGTTCACGAGTCCTTCACTGAGCTTTTTCCCCTTATTAGCAAAGAAACTTTCCAAAGATTCCTGTTTCTCATTTTGCTGCTTGTGGGTTACATTTTGGGCACTCAAGTGACCGAGATGTATCCGTGAGAATAGTAATTTTTCTAAATAAAAGATCGTTCAGACATGGATAATAAATAAAACGGACATAAGTAATGATTTCTTGTGAGGCCCGGTACCAGTTGATCCACGTACCGGTGGTTGAGGACCACTGAGCTAGGGGATCAAATGAACTGAGGCAACATGATCATTCTCCTAATAGACCCTTTTCACAATGACTTCACTTCCCCCTATCGGCATTGCAGTGTATTATTAGTTCCGGTTTACCTTTGAATGAATAGGAGACTTCTCTGGAAAAGTTACGAATAAAAATATTAACATTGCTCGATCTGATTTAAGACTATTATTGGTATTGGGAATGTGTCCAAATGTTTCCCCTTCAATACTAAACCAGGTTTTTGAGTTTGAAAATGATTAGGTTTATAAGAATAGGAATAAACCATTGTTTAAATAAGAAAGCAACCTTTTCACTTAAGTTTATTTCCTCAATAATGGATTTGTTTTAACATTAATGCTGCTCTGAATAAACATTTATAATATCTGTTATATGTAAATGTTCCAGCATGAGTACAATTCTTTACTAAATCTTCTTATATTACCTGGTAAGTGTCTATAAATGCAATCAGTTTCATAATTTTTACTGATCTATTAATGTTTTGTTCAGTTTATCCATTTGAATGAATTATGTCCTACCACCACCTTTTGGGTGGATTTAATTTGATATTAGTACTACCTTTCAATTAACAATGTTATAAATAATGTCATAATCTAATAATACTGCATTAAAATGCTGTCTTCTTGGTGTTATTTTTGCAATTGTACATTTTTATAATGATTTTGTTTGATTATTAAGAGACACATACAACATTGTTATTCTATTTAATTTAATTTGAATATTAAATAGACATAAATATTTTATGTTCATGAATAAAATGCCTATATAGAAATGCCAGAGAAGTGAGCAGTAAAATGTGGCTAATATGAATGTGTTTGTGAATCAGCTGTCCACTGTAAACAACCACAGTAAAACACCCACAGTTTTACTTATTTTTTATTCTTCAGGACACAAAAAATAAATAAATAAATAAAAATTCTGGCATAAAATGTTCAGCACCCGTGTAAACATCTGAAATCTTTATTTGACAAATGCTGACAAGTACATACCAGCTTCATCTGCAGTAAAGACAGCAACACAAAGCAATAGACTGTTTAAAGTCCCACTTTCTTGGTTCAAGCAGAAATCTGGATGATCCATAAGTTTTAATTTTTTTATTTTTATTTTATTATTATTTTTTTATATTTATTTATTTTTTTTTTTAGACGTCAGATGTCTCACCTTAAATGCAGACAACAGAAAACCGCCGTAGTCTCAGTCTAACCCTTTCTGTAGTCAATATACAGCTGACTGGGTGAGTTCTCTATGGGGATTTCTGTGTAGGTGGAAGTAACGAAACACTGCGTGGAGTGAAACCGGAAACCGCGTGACGTCATGTGAAAAGGGTCTTGTCCACTGCTAAGAAATTTTTGAAATATGACGCGACCGCTGTTTTAGGAGATGTATTACATGAGAGACTTGCTTTGATTACAAAATAACTAGATCTTATTTGATTGCATTGTAAACATGAAATAAAGGTTAAAAAGCTACTATTTTTATTTCATATATTAAGGTTTTAGTTACAATACTCCCAAAATCATTCCACATAAATCGACATGTTCTGTCTGGCCCTACCTGTAGGCCAACAGTCACGAATAAATGCTCTATTTCAACCCTTTGGCGAGTATCGCCCTGTGACTGCTTTTCTGCCTTTGATTTTATTTATTATATTTAATATTTTTACTATTTAGCAATTTTCCCCAAATTATTACAGTATATACAACATGTGAAACCTGTTGGTACATACTTTCAGTATCACCTTTGCTTGAAACGACCCGATCTAATCCTGTTTAAGTGAAATAAGCTGCTGCTCCTGTTGCAATGACAACAAATCTCGGATGAGTTTTGAAGAACAAAGCTATCCTGGATGTTAACGTTAGCAAAAATAAGGCACTTTCTCAGAAACTTTTATTCACTTTAATAACATATAAATCTAAATATTTAATATAATATATCATCTAAATCAGGGGCGCCCAGACTTTTTCGTATGAAGGGCCTAAAACCGAACTTGATTGAGGGTTGCGAGCCGAAGGTATCTATAGTTGCCATGGTCAATTTTCTGATTTATTTAATAATATTTAAAAATGACTAGAAAACATTACTTTATATTAACTCATATATATTAACTCTTTTTATATTTTATAATGAACACATTACAGTAAAAACAATCTCATTTATGACAGAATGGAGTTGCACTTTAGTCTTGATTTGCTCGCCGATGTCTACTGCAGTCCTCGATCCATCGATTGACATTATTTACATCTTTGAAACTCTGATTTATTTGCAACGTAATTAAAACATTTAATTTCAGTTTGCTTTTTTGTAGCTCAGCAAACAAACAAACAAACAAACAAACAAACAAAAAGGTTACGTTAAAAATTAGAAATGATGATCTCTTTTAAAGGCATTCGCCCCATCCTTCTCCCTCTCAGATGGGATGGTGGGCCAAATTAAAGGCTACAATGGGCCAACTTTGGTCCGCGGGTCCTAGTTTGAGCATCTCTGATCTAAAAAATTGATGCTTTCATCATTTTCACACGTTGCTTTAATCCCAACAGCTGTAATAGTTTCGAACTCCTTTTTTGCTGTTCTTGGATTGTGTGTTTCAGGTATCATCAGCTGCTGGAGGAGATTCATCAGTGTTATCTGGACCAGAGGGAAGTTCTGCTCAGTCCCAGTATAAACTCCACCATCACTGACCTCACCAGCCAGAATAACAAAGACCACTGCGCTCTGGTCAGACTAATCCTCATTCTGTCCCTCCAGGATTTCACCAAAAATAATTCGTGTTTTTATTTTGTGGCTGAATTGATTGATTATGTGGCGAGGGTTTGCTAAATTTGACTTTATTTTTTCGTTTATCTGTGAAAATCATAGACTGTAAAATATATGGACGTAGCATCCGTGACGTCACCCATAGGTTTCTGAACACTGTAAAAGAAGCTACAAGTAGGCGCGGCCAACCGTCGCCATTTTGTTCGCGCGTCATCGCACCCACGGCGGGATACCAAACAAGGGCAAAGAGGCGGAGAGTGGGCGGAGCTACAGACACCTGCTGGCACTTTGCTTAGACCTGGCAGACAGACTTTACTTTGGGAGAAACGCTTGATACTCTATTACCTGCGACTCGTTTGTGTTCTGACCACATGTGCTTGGCTGTACACTATATCAATAAAGTGTTTAGACTTTTAAAAACACTGTAGTAATACACTGAGCCACTAAGCATTGTTCTTATAACGTTTTTCTACAGGAGGAAAACGCGAATTACTTCCAAACAAATCAGATATAGTGTGTGTTAGTAAATGCAAGACTATTGATGAACTCCAGCATAACACTGTATGACAACGCTTCAGATGACTGTTCTAGAGCCTACAGCTAATCAATCTGTCAGATTCTGGAGTGCTTTACGGGTCTAAAGAAAAATATTAATGATAAATGATCTTAAATAAAACAAATACATTTATAGAGATGGTGTATAAGTATATAACTTTACTCACATGGGAAACGGAGGCCACGTGAATGGTTTGTGAGCACAATTAAGTGCACACAGCATCCCATATCATCTGATAATTGTAAGAAATAAGTCCAAAAGGCAGCTGACTGTGTAAAGCCACATCAAACAACACAAAAATACGATGAATATGCCGAGATCAGTGGCTAATCTGCCGGATTCAGCTGAGGTGAAGTGACGGCGACCAGCGAGACCTAGCTGTCACTCAAGTGGCCACGCCCTTAATTATGCAAACTTAATATAACCTAATATAAAGGAAATAGATGAGTTATAAAAAAATTCACCCCCCTCACAGTTGTCATGGAGGGTAATAATAGCTATATGACCCAAAATCGTTCTTTGTACCAGGCTGTAAACACCTTTTTTTCTGCTGTAAAGTTGGCCATTCTAACAGTGGGCTCAATTGCAATTTGCTCTATTATGGAGCCAGGACTAGCGGGATTTTGATGAATTGCAGTTTCAGTTACTTCCGTATTGGCTTCCCGAGCGAGAGCGGGAGGTTGCCACTAGGTGAAAATATACACAAATGTACGCATGTTAATTCTTTATTCAACACTTTTATTCAAAACCTTTGTGCAGATATACAATACATCAACTTTTAAAATGCACGAACTGGTAATATTGAAGAGGGTTAAAACATCTCTTCTTTAAGTTCTGTTAGTCTCAGCTATTTGAATGAAGCATTAGTCAAAATAATTGTTCATGAAGCAGAAATCACACTCATCACTGCATCTCATTCATTACTAAAGTTTGAACGTTTAATCGTTTTTCTGAAGTCAGAAATCTTCTTGTTTTTGGCAGTTTTGTTTGTGCTTTTACATTTGTTAAAGGGACAGTTCATCCAAAAAGGAAAACTGTCATCATTTACTGGTCCTCCACATGTTTCTTTCTTCTGTTGAACACAAAGTAAGATATCCTGAAGAGTCCTGGATGTAAAAAAGGCCTTTGACTTCCCTGGTATTTTAGTTCCTGCTGTAGATGTCAATGGCTGCTTGTTTCCAACTTTCTTGTTTTGTGTTCAACAGAAGAACGAAATTTCTAAAAGTTTAGACCCAGTTGAGTGTAAGTAAATGATAAGAACTGTATCTTTAATAGACTTTAATATAAGTGATCAATAATTGAATAGTTAGTGATGCTGATCTGATGATTTCAGGTGCGCAGTGGCTGTGCATTTATGGTCCACGTTTGTCAAGATGAGCATCAGCTTTACAATGAGTTCTTCTCCAAACCCACGTCCAAACTGGAGTGAGTATTTTATTTAATTTGATTATTTCATTTTATTTTGATTAATTTTAATTTAATTTATTTAATTTCATTTCATTCATTTTCTTTTCGCCTTAGTCTATTTATTAATCAGGGGTCACCACAGTGGAATGAACCGACAACTTATCCAGCATATGTTTTACGCAGCGGATGCTCTTCCGCTTGCAACGCATCACTAGGAAACATTCATACACACACATACACTACGGACAATTTAGCCTAACCAATTCACGTGTACTGCATGTCTTTGGACTTGTTAAGAAAACCGGAGGAACCCCACACGAACACGGAGAGAACATGCAAACTCCAATTATTTAAATTAAATTATTTAATTAATTTAATTGTAATTTATTTAATTTAATAATTTTACTTAATTTAATTTGTATTTATTTATTTATTTTTACTTTTAACTTTAACTCTATGAACTTATTTATTGAAATGTCATTAATTGAATATACAATTTTTGGTTTTGTTTATTGTTTTTGTTTTGTTTTTCTCCTTTAAAAATCTTATCTAATGTTTTTAATTCTCTGTGTCTGCATCTGGCTATTATTTTTTTATCATGTCTGAATTTTGAAGTTGTTATTATTAAGAATTTTTTTTTATTATTATTAATATTTTTATTTTTAAATCTACAATGATCTTGCTGTGAAATAGCCATAGGTTTGCAGATGTGGTAATAAACAAGCAAAACAAAATTCTCCTTTTAATCTTCTTTTTTTAATTATTTTAAATATTTTAATCCATTTATTATCTTTTACTTTTATATATATTTTTTAATCTTAAGTTTCATTTGATTTAATTCCATATATTCTTTTTTAAATTAAGTAAATTTCAGTAATCTTTCTTTATAAAAATTGAAAAGTATTCGTAGAAACAAATGACATATTTTAATTACTTATATATTTTTAGTTTTTTTGTTTGTTTATTTGTCATATTTAATTCTCCTTTTAAAATCTTTTTAATGTATTTTTCTGTAATTTTTATATTTATTTTTGTATCATGTCTTATTAAATCTTGAAGTTGTTGTTCTTATTTTTCCTGAAATATTATTTCATCTATGATCTTTCTGTGAAATAGCAAACGTTTGCTGATATGGGCATAAATAAACAATCAAAACAAAATTCTCTTTGTAATCTTAAAATAATTTATTCTTTTTTATTAGTAGTAGTTTATTTGTAGCATTCTTCAAATTATTATTAGTATTTAATAATTAATAACTTTTTTAGTTAATCAGTTTCATTTTGCTTTGTATTTTTTTATCATCATTATTATAATTTCACTTGGAAAACATTGTCAGTATACTGATATTGTGATGTACTTGTTGCAGTGAGCTCCTGGAGAAGCTTTGCCTGTCTCTGTATGATGTTTTGCGGCCGCTGATCATCCATGTGGTTCATCTGGAGACGCTTTCTGAGCTCTGCGGCATCTTAAAGAACGAAATGCTGGAAGATCACGTCCAAAACAACGGTAAAACAACTCTTACCTACCGGAACTTTGATGGGCACAATGATATTATGCAGATTCTAACTGGTGGTGCAAGTGTAGGACTATTTTCAGATGCGGCGTAATACTGTGCTACTGCAGCCATGGTACAGCAGCAAAGTTCATTGATTATTACGCCAGAATGAGAGTATAGCTAGTTGCACTGCAAAAAAAGTTTTTCTTACTTGGATTTTTGTCTTGTTTCTAGTCCAAATATCTAAAAATTCTTAAATCAAGAAGCATTTTCTAGACAACAAAACATTGAATATGTTTACATGGATGCCAATTATCCGATTTTAATACGATTAAGACAATACTCTGATTAAAAGTCCACCATGCAAACAGTGATTTTTGATGACCTCAATCTGACTAAATCAAACTAAACAGTAATGGAATTAAGACATGTGGAGTGTGCAGACTTTAGTGGCATATTGAAGTGCACTACAGACATGTAAACACCACCATCAAACTATTACCATCATGTAAGACTTTTCACTTCATTTAGCGGCAGGAGCACATACACACACAGCTGTTTGACTATAGAATGGAAATATAGGAGGGCTAAAGTGACGCCCATGCTGTTTTATAATTTTACTTGAACGTTTTAGCGAGACCTCATTCAGCTGATTTGTTGTGAACTCACTAAATGTTCTCACAGCTGCTGCAGTCGTCAGGGGACGGGGAATGGCGCAAATTAAACAAAAATGCACCAATTGCAACAAATTAAGATGAGAGTTAAAAAACATTTGGTATACAGTTAAAGGAGACGCGAATACTCATGCATTAGGGAAGTTTATTCACCAAAACAAGCGAGTATACCGAGGTTATGATCCTCAGAAGTCGTAATATCCAAACAGTTTGTGGAAAAAAGTAGGCATACTGAGTATACGTGCATATAGCAAGGACTACACCACTGGTTCAGACATATGGATTCAAGGTCTGGAAAGTACTTCAACACAGGTCTTTGAAAGTGCTTGAATTAAATGTTGAAATTAAAGGTGTTTGTTTTTTATTTTAACTAATGTAAGCAATTGTCAAAAACAAAACACTTCTCAGTAAATAAATAAAAAATCTTACATTTAAATCTTGTACAATAATACACATAAGAAATGAACAATGCACACTTAATCAATATTTCAAGCTGCATTTGAATATCAGCAGTATTAAATCATCACATTTCATTACAGTTCTTTAAACATGACTGTTTTAAACATTTTTGAAATAGTTTTAAGGACTTTTATGGCGTTACATATGTTACTGTGCGTTCACACCGAAAGCGGTGAGAGCGTCACAGGTCGCTCTGGTCACCCTGGCGACAACTCTGTCTACCTTCAGCTCCGGCGGCGAGAGCATCGAAATTCGCTACATCTTGATCTCGTATTTAAAGGGGCCGTTGCAGCAAATCACTTGCATTCCTGCATAAAACATGCTTTCTAGCATAAAAATGTTGCGCACTTCTTATCAAATTTATTTAACAACGGAAGATCAAGTTGCATGTGGTGTGGCTTTGCTCCACTCAATTATCCAATGTGTCCATATGCTATACTGTTTTGTACTGTCGCGTGAGATTCCCGCTTTTTAAAAAATAAATATATATAACATTAATGCACATCAGTAACTCACCAGTAACTTATTTAATGCATGTTCCTGTAAGAAAACATTGTAAATAATTGGAAATCCGGCGACCGTAATAATCAAACCCTTGGGAACAACTGTGGTCTGAACCAAAGTTCACAGGTCTGTGTTCTCTGAACTCCTCTCAAGTGGTGGACTTCTTCATTCTGATTGCTTGCTGCTGAACTGCGTCATAGCTCATTACCATCAAGTTGACTTGATTTCAACTCTCCTCGATGCCCACATCGGCGAAAACGCGCCATGCTGCTCCTTGCCGCTTATCGCCGCCGACTCTCATTGAAAATGAATGATTTCCGGCTACTTTGACGCTCTCGCCGCTTTCAGTGTGATCGTCCGGTTAGAGTATGAATTATAAAGATGCTTGATTTAAAATTAAAGGTGGTAAAAAGTCCATGAGAGTTCTTGAATCTGTTGTTCATGAAAGCCTGGAAACCCTGTAGAAAAAGACAAAAATGCCGGCAGTGAAAGAGTTAAATATAAATTTCAGTAAAGCACTAGGGATCCAGCTGTGAGATGCATGAGTAAAGTACACCGTGTGTTTGTGTGTGTGTCAGTGGTTCAGCTGGCTGCGTTTGATGCAGTAGTGAAGCAGATGCTGGAGGACGTTCAGGAGCGTTTGGTCTACAGGACACACATCTACATCCAGACCGACATCATTGGCTACAAACCGGCTCCAGGAGACCTGGCCTACCCTGACAAGCTGGAGATGATGGAGGTCGGAGCTTCTCAAACTCCTGTTTATATCAGAGATGCTGCATTTTTTGTGTGTATGGATGTTTCCCAGTGATGGGTTGCAGCTGAAAGGGCATCCGCTGCGTAAAACATATGCTGGATAAATTGGCGGTTCATTCTGCTGTGGCGACCCCAGATTAATAAAGGGACTAAGCCGAAAAGAAAATGAATGAATGAATGAAATTAGTGCTGGGCATAAATACAAACATGCATGAACATATTTGATAAAATTATTTTTTTAATGTTTAGTTATTATTATATATATATATATATATATATATATATATATATATATATATATATATATATATATATATATATATATATATATATATATATATATATAGATAGATAGATAGATAGATAGATAGATAGATAGATAGATAGATAGATAGATAGATAGATAGATAGATAGATAGATAGATAGATATATAGATATCCATCCATCCATCCATCCATCCATATGATAGGAATTATATATAAATTTAAAATATCTATGTAACAAAATGTTTTGGACTTCTACATATACACATATATAAACATATACACACACATACACATACACAAACATGCATATATATATATATATATATACTGTAATACACACATGTAAATGTAAAAAATGTTTTTTTTGGATGCAATTAATCACGAATGATCTTTGCCCAGTACTAATAAAAATATAGAAATATAAATGTTTCTGTTAGCTTCATCTTTTTACTTGTACAACATATTCATACTTTAGTAAAAAATAAGGTTATGTTTGTTCATAAGAAAATAGTTTTTAGTGTTGCTTTTATAATTTTATTTATTTTAATCGTAGCTATTTAGATTAAAATATTTAGTAAAAAAACTATGTTTTGGTTTTAGAAAAAAAGTCAAAATGAAGTGTTTTTCCTTCAGACAAGTTAAATGATCTGAAAAACATTTCACATTTAAAACTAAAAAGCATTTTTGTTACTTGGAGGAAAAATAAACAATCATTTATGTTAATTTACCTAGAAATATTCCTCATTTTGATTTAGTTTAAAAATATGTATGTATGATAACATTTCTAAATGAAAAACAAATGGACAACAGAATAGAACTACAAAAATAAATAAAACAGCAAAAATTAATTAAAACTAAAGAAATGAGACGTTTTAAATGAAAAGGTGCACTTTAATTTGAAATGTTGACACCCACAGACATAGTCAATAAATATAAATCAGATAGGTCAGACTTTTCTCATATACGGTCTCATTTCAGTTGTCAAGGGTTGTACAAATCCATCTATTATTAAATTAATTAATCTATTGCCTGTAATTTTTTAAATAACATTTAATTAGTTATTTTAAATAAAAAACGACTTTTAATAACTGTGTTTCCATTATTTTCTTAAGCATTTCATTATTATTAATTTTGAGCTTAAACTTTGACTAGAATTAGGCATTATAGGCTTAAATTACAGAGAAAAAATAACAGATGAAGCGAGACTGCAATCAGATAATGAAGCAGATCAATGTTGATCTTTCTTTCAAGCTGTCAGTGCAGAAATTAACATAACAACAGGCCTAATACAAAAAAATATATGATTAAAATGTGGAAAAGATATCCGATGGTGATTTCTGTCAGTTTTCCTAAAGTATAATCAGCACTGTATATTTCAGCATGCTTTCACTTTCGTGATCATCATGAAATGCACATACACTGGTAGAAATGACATCCCGCCCTACTCCTCATTCTCTCTTCAGCTGTATATATGGCTATTACACTGCCATAATACACTGCGATATAGCCTGGTTTGTTGGATTGTTTTGCTTTTCACTACAATCGCTCCAGAATTCGTTTCAACCGAGCCGAGACCACCTCATTCAGGCGATCTCAGACCGATTGTTTTGACATGGAACATTCTGCAAGTGCTGGATTCACATATGCCAAACGAACTGTGCTAAGGCTTACGTGCCAGGTTCCCAAACCAAAGACTAGGTGTGTAAGCACCCTTATATGCTTTAGTTTAAAAACACACATTTTTCCTCTCAATCTTGGCCCTCCGTCCAAACGGAGACCCCATTTTTAGGGAAATGAAAGCGTATCGTTTTGAAAACGCTGTCTAAAGTGGATGCATTTGAAAACACAGTAGTATAGTAACACTAAGTACAGAAGTATCCTAGTAATACTAAAACATGCTAAATTTCCATTCGCTAAAGGATGTAGTTAAGAAGATCTTATTGTTTTCATATCTAATGAAATCTTGGATTTAGTTCTAGTATTTGTTATGACTCTGATTGCTGGTGTGTGTTGCAGAAAATCGCTCAGAGTCTGAAAGAGGAGCAGATGAAGCTAAACTCCAGCAACTCCTTCTCTGATGTTCAGTTGGAGGAGTCTGAGAACAAGAAGCTCATCAGCTCTGGTGGGTGTTTGTGTTTCTGCGATTAACTGATTATGTACAGGCCATTGAATTATTAGAAAATAATGCACGAGTGTTCATTAAGGCGTAGATGTGCTTTATTTTTCTATCAACTGTTCAGATGTTGTCTGTCAGGTTTTTGTCCTCCTCAAATGTCTCCTGTGTGTAGCGCATGTCTTCCACATCTCCTCCAGAGCCGTCTGTAGTGTTTTGATGGGATTTTTGACGGTTGTAGCTGTGAAATAACCCAAATCAGTCAGCAGAGGGATATCAAGCTGTAATGCACTTTAAAAACCTGCCGGAACTACTTTAGCTGTGCATTTATCTGACTGTAACCAAACACCTCAGGATTCTCACAGGTCATAGAAATTCTGGGATTTCATGGAGTTTTAATAGCTCTATTCCAGACATTGGTAATCAGGGAATTGCATATATTTTTCATGCTGTCAAGTGGAGGCTTAAATAAAGTAATAAAAGATGATCAATCAATTTAGAGAAAATAAAAGCCCTTAAAAAGAAGTCTTAAATGCTGCTTTATCATATGTTAATTATATATCTGTATTTGTCCAAAGAGATTTGAGATTTTATTATGTTTAATAAAAGAGTTTAATCATTGTGCAGGCGAGCGATGGCATTCGGTGTAGTTTATTTATGGCATCCTACTGGATTTGTTGTCATCTCTGTTCTCACTAGCTGCTGCATTATAGATTCAAGTCCATTTACAGGCAGCGATTTGCTTCATATCAGCTTCTTTTTAATTCTTCATTTGGGCTAAAATAAAGAGTCAAGTGATAGATGTGGTATGTGAAAGGGCCATAAAAGCGTACCGGACAAAACCGTACCAGTCAGTGGAAACGGGCCATAAGGTTAGGCTATTTTTTTGTAGCTCTGTTTTTTTTCTGTTCCATTTATCAACTGACAGCCACTAAAACAAATGCAGTCACCAGGCTGTACCTGTTAACTAACGCACACATGCCAGTGCAAAGTAAACATTACATGTATTCAATTATTAATTTAGTAGATAAATTTATGCAATGCAAACTTCAGATTCAAAAGCACTTCAGATCCTCACGGAGTCGCAGTGTATAAATGCTTTGACAAGTTTTAAGTTAGTTTAGAATATGGATTTATTCTTCTCTAAGCATACGGAGAGTCTGTTCTACAGGTGGTTTGACAATCCCACTCACCTGCATGAAGAACACTCACAATTGCACTTTTTTTTCTAGAGACTTGGATAGAAGTGTTATCTTTTATCAACTTTAAAAGCTTTTGAATCAGCCGATTGATTGATTGATAGTTTGGTTGATTTGGTCAGTCATTTGATAGGTTAGTGGATTGATTGATTGATCGCTTGGTTGATTGGTTGGTCGGTTGATTCAGTCAGTTGATTGATTGATTTATTGATTGTTTGGTTGAATGATTGGTTGATCGTTTGGTTGATTGGGCGGTTGGTTGGTTGGTTGATTGGTCCATTTAATTGGTCAGTCAGTTGATTGATTTAGTCGATTTGATTGGTTGAATGTTTGGTTCATCAGTTGATTAATTGGTTGATTAGGCGATTGGTCTATTAATTGTTCAGTCGGTTGATAGGACAGTTGATTGATTGATTGTTTGTTTAAATGATTGATTGATCGTATGGTTGATTGGGTGGTTGGTTGATTGGTCCATTTAATTGGTCAGTCAGTTGATAGGTCAGTTGATTGATTGCTTGTTTGGTCGATTGATTGAAGTGTTGGTTGATCGATTGATTAATTGGTTGATTGGGCGGTTGGTTGGTTGATTGAAACCATTAATTGGTTAGTCGGTTGATAGGTCAGTTGACTTATTTATTGATTATTTGGTCGAATAATTGGTTGATGGATTGGTTGTTTGGGCGGTTGGTTGGTTGATTTGATCCATTAATTGGTCAGTCGGTTGATTGATTGATTGGTTGATTCGTTGTTTGATCATTTGGTTGATTGATTTTAATCGTTTAGTTGATATATCAGTTGATTGGTTGAATGGTCAGTCTGCTGATAGGTCATTTGATTGATTGATTGATTGGTTGATTATTTGTTTGATTGGTCAGTCGGTTGATATATTGGTTGATTGATTGGTCGGTCAGTTGACTGATTGATCATTTGGTTGATTGATTGATTAATTGATTGTGTTTTTTTTTTTTGCTACAGACTCGCGGCTGCAGAGCTCTGTTTCTCCAGCAGATCTGCATGGCATGTGGTATCCGACTGTCAGACGGACGCTCGTGTGCCTCTCCAAACTCTACCGCTGCATAGACGTCAGTATTACAGCCGTCTGAATCACTGTTCATGACCTTTACATTAATTAACAATGATGTTAACTTAATGATTAACCATTCATGAGTGCAGAAGATCCAGTGGCATTCGGTATTCATTATTAATATGAATCATGAATATTTGAGTATAATTTAATATTAGATTTTTCTACATCTCATCATGTGATTAATTGAAATTAGTTTATTAAAGCCAAATGAAAAATAAATTGGCCTTTAAAAATTAAATCTTGATCTTTATAGATTATGAAAACGTTTATTTATTTATTTATTTGCTTCAGGGTGAACTGCTTGTAAAACTTAAACTATAAAATTTTTTATTACTCAATAAATAAAAAAACATGAACCTTTTTTTTATGAATCAATTTAATTATATTAAGTCAGCAAGTTGCCAAGGCCAGCTCAACTTGAAGTAATAAAAATATTTGAAATTATAATTATTAAATACATTAAAAATATATTGGCATATCTAAAAACAGAAACTTTCAAGTTAAAATATGCGAGTTGGAGATTAATAGGGGGATTTATAGTTAATTAAAACAGTAAAATTCCATTACTTATGCAAAATGTTAAACTAATACTTATGGAGAAATAAATAAAGCATTAACTCAAGTTTTAAAATCAGCTAGCTGTCAAGGAAATATGTCTAATTTAAGACATTCCTAATTCCTAATTTAGTGTGATATATTATAAATGGAAACTTAAATAATCAACTCTATATTTAAAGTCAAATTTATTAATATCTGATATTATTTGCTATTTTGTCTTCTGGAGAAAGTCTTTTAGTTTGGTAAAGTGGCAGTTTTTCATGAAAAAAAAAAATACATATATTTTAAGGTTAATATTATTAAGCCCATTTAAGAAATATTTTTGCATTGTCTACAAAACAAACCACTGTTATCCAATGACTTGCCTAATTAACCTAATTAACCCAAGTAAATAATGTATGTTTAAAAATGTGTTGAAAAAACAACTTTACTTGGGAAATCTAAATAAAAAAAGAATAAAAATGTAACAGGATATTATCCTTTAACTGCACATGTACTAATTTATAAATGGCTTAAATTTAAACAAAATGATTTGCCAACTTGTAGCAGAAAACAAGTTAACAACAAACGGAATAAAAATTCCAACTTTTGGGATATATTTTTTTTTATTATTAAGTAAGAAGCGTGTATGAGGGTGCTTTCACACTTGGTTCAATTGCCTGGACCGTACCCAAGGTCTATTGTCCCCCCCTTGCCACCTTCTCGGCTGGTTTGTGTTCCTACACAACTACTCTACTACTATTTATTTTTAATTAATTTTTTTTTCCCGAAGTCCGGTACGCTTGCATCATCGAGCTGCTGTTGTGTGTACGGCTGTTGCTAGGTGACGGTCACGAAAGCAAAGCGCCAAAATGGAAAGACGTCCGCACATCGCAGTCAATCTGCTTTTACAGAATCTTTTAGTTTTGGATAAACAGAAAGCGACTCACGTCTGTCTGCCGCAAAAATATTATAAATGTTCAGAACATAACGCGATGTCTGCAGAAGCAGTTTTTGGAGGAGACAAGCAGACATCATCACTGTGATTGCCCTGGCTCAGTCCCGCTTGTCAATACAATACGTGACACACACACACACACACACACACACACACACACACACACACACACACACATGAATGAACGTTATGAAAAACGATAGTTTGTTGTACAGTTGGCGGTTCACTTCCGTTATTTGGTACGATTGCATTCATATCAGAAGTGAACCAGACCAGAGTTCGCATGAACCGTATCCCAGACCACCTCTTCCAGGCAGACTCTGGTACAGTTCACGGGTGCACAACCAAGTTCCGAAGACACGTTCACACTAGCTAAACGTACCTTACTCTGACGTCAAACAAACCCGGGTGCGGACCAAAAGTGCTACTGTGAAAGCACCCTGAATGTCAGTAATGTTGTTGTTGTTGTGCCATGTATGTCCTGCAGAGGGCAGGGTTTCACTAATTGTTTGTATGTCCGTGTGTGTTTGTGTCCTGCAGAGGGCAGTGTTTCAGGGTCTCTCTCAGGAAGCTCTGTCTGCCTGCATTCAGTCTCTGCTTCACGCTTCAGACATCATTCAGAAGAACAAGGTAAGAGAGAGATTTGTGTAAGGAATAATAATACATTTTATTAATAATGTGCTGATCTAAGACCCACAGTGCTTACGAAACAGTAAAAAAACAAAGCACAATAAAACAATAAAGAATACAGTAAAAAAACCAGTGAGAAAAATAAATATATAATAAATATAGGCATATATGAAGTTATAGGTATATAATTAAAAAATAATGCACACTTGAGCTGGCGAAGCAGTGGCTGTCACATCATACATTACTATAGATTAGGCCTGCCCGATGAATCGATTTTAAACTGAAGTCATGATTTGAAAAGGTGCAATTGTCGAATCGCAAAAGCGGTGATTATTTCTATTATTAATATGGCAAGAGAGGCGAGCGTGAGTAATTAAAACGATCCAACTAATGATACTTAAAAAGCAGTATCATTATTATTTTGCTTACTGCCATTATAAAATTAATTTAATAAATTAAAAGGAATAATACAATACATTGTAGTATAAAATATAAAACATAACATAAAATATATAAAACATAATAAAGTATCAAATAAAACTAAACAAATGAATGAATGAATATATAAATACAAAATACATAAATTAATAGATCAATAGATTCGTTCATTCATTTTCTTTCAGCTTAAGGCTGATTTATGCCTCTATGTCAAGTGCACACGTGTGCTACGGCGCAGCCTATGCGTGGTCGCAGAGCCCTCGCTGTGGCCGTCGGTGTCGCTGATGTGCACCTCTCAAAAATGTAACTACACGTCGCAACGATGCATAGCACAAGCTCTGTGATTGGTCAGCTTGGTAGTACTGACGAGTGTGGGCGGAGGTGAGAGCCGCGAGCCTGATGGAGCAAGTGTTTACAAGTGTGGAGTCCCGTGAAGGAGCTCCAGATGGAGACTGTTTTGTGTTTACCTTATGATTAAGTTGTTGCCCGTCCGCCGATTCCAGCCACTTCCAGAGTTTAAGCCACTTGTACTTTAAGGTAGCGTTCAGAAAAAACAAAAACACCCATGAAGAAATGTACAGAGGAACATAAACACCTGCTAGCAGCTAGCGTTTCAGAAGTGTTATAGCAGAGCAACACGCACAATGTGCAGAAGTAGAAATGCACGGCTATGTGCTTTGCATGCGCCGTGGGTCACGCCAAACACTCGACGCAGGCGTACAGTATAAACAAAGCTTTAGTCCCTTATTTATCAGGGGTTACCACAGCAGAATGAACCGTCAACTCATCCAGCATATGTTTTACACAGCGGATTCCCTTCCAGCTGCAACCCAGGACTGAGAAACCCCCATACACATTCACACACATTACGGCCAGTTTAGCTTATTCAGTTCCCCTATAATGCATGTGTTGGACTGTGGGGGAAACCGGAGCACCCGGAGAAAACCTACGCGAACGCAGGGAGAACATGCAAACTCCACACAGAAATGCCTACTGATTAAGCCAGAACTTGAACCAGCGACCTTCTTGCCGTGAGGCCAGTGCTAATCATCGAGCAACCATGTCATCCATAGATAAATCTGTAAAAAAATAAATAAATGCACTTGATTGATCATTGAAAATTGTATAACAAATCAAAATGGGCTGCTTTTCTTTTAAAGCAGTACTCAGTCATACGACTTCCATAGACTAACATTAAAAAAACAAACAATAGCAGGACAGATTTTGGAGCAGTTTTTAGGATCGGTCAGAAGTGTTTTACAGTGCTGTTTGTGTATTTCAGACTCAGATCGACGGGCAGCTCTTCCTCATCAAACATCTGCTGATCATGAGGGAACAGATCGCTCCGTTTCACGCAGACTTCGCCATTAAAGAGATTTCACTCGATCTCAAGAAGACCAGAGGTACTGCAGATCAGACCAGTCCACCTAATGGACATGAGTCTGGAGCTTATGGGTAAATTTGAATGGTTATGGGTGTATTCTTATAATACTGACTGAATAACAGGTGATTTTGAGTCATGAATCGTGTGTGTGTGTGTGTGTGTGTGTGTGAATATGTATATATACATGCACACACTCGTATAGATAGTATAAAATTTATTTTAATGATAAACAGATGTTTTTATAATACATTATCAATTAAATTACTTAAAATAACTAAGCAAACATTCCAGATAAAGTCATTAGAAAAGTAACTTAACTACAATTTATTTAACGAATTATTAATTAGTCATTTTTTATACACCAATGAACTGGTGATGATGATGATGATGATGTGTGTGTGCATCTGTGTGTAATATCTGTGCATTGGCACCAGAGGGCAGAGCAACACTAGTTGTTTTTCCTCTGTTTCTCTCAGACGCTGCTTTTAAAATCCTCAATCCTAAAGCTGTGCCGAAGTTCTTCCGTCTGAACAGCCATAATGCCATCCTGGAGTTCCTGCTGGAGGTACAAAAGGCTAAGGATGGATGGATGAAAGGATGGATTTATTAAACAATAGATAGATGGATAAAATAGGTGGATCGATGGATAAAGATGGATTATGAATGGAGAGTAAAACCGTGGGTGGCTGGTTGGTTGGGTGGATGTATTTATGAGAGGATAGATAGATAGATAGATAGATAGATAGATAGATAGATAGATAGATAGATAGATAGATAGATAGATAGATAGATAGATAGATAGATAGATAGATAGATAGATAGATAGATAGATAGATAGATAGATAGATAGATAGATAGATAAAACAATGTATGGATGGATAGATAGTAAAACCATGGTTGAATAGATGGATGAAACAATGGGTGGGTGGAAGTATATGTATGAGACGATGGATGGATGGATGGATGGATGAATAAATTGGATAGATAGGTGGATGAATAAACCAGGTGGATAGATGAAGGATGGATAAAACTATGAGTGGATAGATGGATGAAACGATGAATGGGTGGGTGCTTTTATAAAACAATAGATTGATGGATAGTAAAACGATGGATGGATGAAATGATAGGTAGATGGATAGACAGACAGACAGACAGACAGATAAAACAATGGGTGGACGGATGTATAAGTCAATAGATATATGGATAGATAGTAAAACCTTGGGTGAATGGATGGATGAAACAATGGGTGTGTGCATGTATGAGATGATGGATGAATAACACTATGGATGGATGGATAGTAAAACCATGGATGGATAGATGGACAATGCGTGGGTGGATGTATGTATGAGACGATGGATAAAACATTAGCTGTGTTTATGGATGGATGAAACAATAGATGAATTTGTGGATGGACAACATTAGATGGATGGATAAACAGTAAAACCTTCAAAGGATGGATGAAATGATAGGTGGGTGGGTGGTTGGATAAAATAATACATGAATGGATATATAGTAAAACGATGGATGGATAGTAAAAGGATGTATGGATGGATGAAATGATGAATGGATGGGTGGGTGGTTATAACACAATAGATGGATGGATACATAGTAAAAAGATGGATGAATGGATGAAACAACAGGTGGATGGATGGATGCACAGATAAAGGTATAGATGAAGATGTGTTTCGTGTGCAGGGCACGCCGGAGATTAAGGAGCACTACATCGACTCTAAGAAGGACGTGGACCGACACCTGAAGCTCAGCTGCGAGAGCTTCATCCAGCAGCAGACGATCATGTTTGTGGGAAACCTGGACCAGTTCCTCAGCAGGGTCAGTTCACAACAACAACAACACACACACACGCATTTACTGCACGACAAACACACACAGATGAAGATGGAGTAAAATATAACTAGGGAACAGTGTACAGGGAATGCTTATTCCTTAACATTAGTAGTAGTAAGAGTGAAAGTATTAAAGTTATGACCTTATAAATTAACATAATACTATTATACTAATACTAACAT
>NC_079443.1:53148698-53151486 GCF_903798145.1 Danio aesculapii | reverse complement strand
ATGTGTGTGTATATATATATGTGTATATGTGTGTATATATATGTGTGTGTGTGTGTATATATATATATATATATATATATATATATGTGTGTGTGTGTGTGTGTGTGTGTGTATGTGTATGTATGTATTTATGTATATGTATGTATGTATGTGTGTGTGATACGCATGAAATTCGTCAATATCTTTCCATATGAAACAACTTACCTTTTCCGCTGATGTCATTGGTTGCTCCGCCAATCACATGACTCCATTACAATAATGATTCGAATGATCCAGTCGGTTTCTCATGGATAAAAAAAAGTCCTTCCCTGTTCACCGTTGTCATTAAATATCCTGCTTGACTCCGACATAATTCACATTACAGAAGTAAAGCAGCTGCTGAAAGGTGTCTGATGTGGAATTGTCAATCTAATTGTCCTCTGCAAATGAATCTCTCTGCAGGTTCTGCTCAATAGTCTGTTCCTTCTGCACAACGGAGTCATAAAGGAGGCAAATCCGCACAAATGAAAGGATTATGGCTCATTTATTGGTGTCTGTGAGTGAGCATTAGAGCTGGGCTTCAATGAATCAAGCTTTTCCCCTCGTGTGTCTATCCAGAGGTCAAGGTAACTGTCCCCAGATCAGCTTTTATAAGTGATGAGAGCGATACATTACAAGCAGTGTTGAGGAAATAAAGTAGTATATTACAATCTAAAGTCACTTAAAAACGATCTAAATGTGTTACTTGGTTAACTTTTAAGAAAAGGAATGTACAAATGTATGTCTCGTGTCTCTTTTCTTTCATTAAAGAGTAAGATGGGCTTAAAATTGCCCAACACTGATTACAAGTAGCACGAGTCATGTAATCAGATTACTTTTATCTAGTAACTAGTAAAGCATTACTTTTCAATTTGAATGTTAGTAACTCCTCCGTGGGACTCGACACTTGTTAAAGTTGACATGAAGCAGAAGTTAAGATTGGCCTTTTTTTCATATCTTGACATACATCTGATTAACCCTGCCCCGTAAAGCACTAATAGCCCCACCCAAATTGACTGATAGCTAACCCCCCGCTCCCCTGAAAGTACTGATAGCCCCGCCCCCTACAACACTGATAGCACCACCCTAAAGGACTGATAGCACCACAGTACAGGACTGAAAGCCCCGCCCTAAATTGCTGATAGCTCCACCCTAAATGACTGATAGCCCCACTCTAAAGGGTTAATATCCCTACCCCCTAAAGCACTAATAGCCCCACATAAAATGACTTATAGGCCCGCCCCAACAAGTACTGATAGCCCCGCCCTACAGGGCTGATAGCCCTGCCCCCTAAAGCTCTGATAGCCCCACCCAAAATGACTGATAGCTAAGCCTCTGCCCTCAAAAACACTGATAGCACCACCCTAAAGGACTGATAGCACTACAGTAAAGGACTGATAGCTCCACCCCCAAAAGCACTAATAGCCTCACCCAGAATGATGGATAGCTAACGCCCTGCCCCCTCGAAATTACTGATAGCCCCGCCCCAACAAGTACTGATAGCCCCGCCCTAAAGGACGGATAGACCAACCCCCCTAAAGCACTCATAGCCCCACCCAAAAGGACTGGTAGCCACTTCCCTGAAAAGGCTAGTAGACCTTCCCCCACAAGCACTGATAACCCCACCCTAAAGGACTGATAACCCCACCCCCTGAAAGCACTGATAGCCACATCCTAAATGACTGTTAACCCCAACCCTAAAGCACTGATAGACTCACCCAAAAAGCCTGATAGCCCCACCCCCGAAAGCTCTAGTATCCCCACCCTAAATGACTTAGAACCCCGCCCCAGAAAGCACTAATAGCCACATCCCTGATAGCCCCGCCAACAAAAGCTCTCGTAGCCCCTGCCTAAATGACTGAAAGCCCTGCCCTCGAAAACACTGATAGCCCCACCCTAAATGACTGAAAGCCCTGCCCTCGAAAACACTGATAGCCCCACCCTAAATGACTGAAAGCCTCGCCCCTGAAAACACTGATAGCCACATCCCTAAATGACTGAAAGCCCCACTCTAAATCACTGATAGCCCCACCCCCAAAAACGCTGATAGCCTCACCCTAAATGACTGAAAGCCCTGCCCCGAAAGCACTGAAAGCCACATCCTAAATGACTGATAGCCCCACCCCCTAAAGCACTGATAGCACCATTCTAAATTACTGAGCCTCGCCCCTTTAAAACTGATAGCCCCACCTGAAAAGGTTGATAGCACCGCCCCCGAAAGCTCCAATCGCCCTTAATGACTGATAGCCCCACCACAAAGCACTGATAGCCTCACCCTAAATTACTGATAGCCCCATCCCCTGAGCCTTGCCCCCCTTAAAACTGATAGCCCTGCCTGAAAAGGTTGATAGCACCACCCCCAAATGCTCTAATCACCCTTAATGACTGATAGCCCCACCCCCTAAAGCACTGATAGCTTCACCCTAAATTCCTGATAGCCCCATCCTCTGAGCCCTGCCCACCTTAAAACTGATAACCCCGCCCCAAAAGCTCTCATAGCCCCAACCTAAATGACTGATAGCCTCACCCTAAATTACTGAAAGCCCCGCCCCCGAAAGCACCATTCTAAATTACTGAGCCTTGCCCCTGAAAACTGATAGCCCCGCCTGAAAAGGTTGATAGCCCCACCCCCAAAAGCTCCAATCACCCTTAATGACTGATAGCCCCACCCCCTAAAGCACTGATAGCCTTACCCTAAATTACTGATAGCCCCATCCCCTGAGCCCTGCCCCCCTTAAAACTGATAGCCCCGCCTGAAAAGGTTGATAGC
>NC_079443.1:53093698-53143698 GCF_903798145.1 Danio aesculapii | reverse complement strand
CAGGACTTTGTTGATGCTCCTTTGAGTGTGTAGAATGTTGAGGAAATAAAGGAATTTAATCCATTTTGGAATAAGACAGTAATATAAAACAATGTGGAAAAGTGAAGCGCTATCAATACTTTCCGGATGCACTGAATGTGTGTGTGTGTCTGGCTGAGCTCCAGTGAACACCTGGAATGACGGCGCTGCATCAGTGATGTGTGTATCCTGTAAAAGCAGTGATGTTCTCTGTCCGTCAGCAGCTCTGGCTGACTCTGGATCAGTGTCAGCAGCCGCAGGCGTCTCAGTGACGCACTGAAGCTCAGATGGAGAACAAACACATGATTTACAGCCATGCTTATAAACACACCTGACGAGCAGACACATACACACACACACACACACACTCTGCAGGTCTGCAGGTAAGACTCTCCATCACATCACTAACACACACTGTAGAATAATATCAGTAAATTAACATCTTTTGTAATTCATGTTTGTTTGTAAATTTGATGTTATTTATGCTGTTGAATTGCATGATGTGATCTAGATCTTTCCCTCCATCACTTTTGATTGTTGAAAAGTTTGAAAAGGTGACTTTTATTGACATTTTTAATAGTTTGAAGTGATATATCGTCTGTGTTGGCGGTTTATATTACAGTACAAAAGCCTGGCAATGAAATATATATATATATATATATACACACACACACGCACACAACCGGTCAAAAGTATGTGGTCAGTTTTTTTTCCTCATGTTTAAACAAATGATTCTGTTCATCAAGGCGGCTAAATTAAATTATAATTAAATAATTATTACTATTTTAAATAACTGTTTTCTTATTGAATGTAGTTTCAAATGAAATGATTACTCAGGTCATTATTGCTTTTATTACTATTAATAATAATAATAATAATTATAATAATAATAATAATAATAATAATAATAATAATAATAATAATAATAATAATAAATATTAATAACAAATATTAATAATAATAATAATAATAATAAATATTAATAATAATAATAATAATAATAATAAATAATAAATAATAATAATAAAGATTAATAATAAATATTAATAATAATAATAATAATAATAAATAATAATAATAATAATAATAATAATAATAATAAATATTATTAATAATAATAGAAATAATAATAATAAATATTAATAATAATAATAATAATAATTAGGATTACGCAACTCTGAAGACTGGAGTAATGAAGCTGAAAATTCATCATTAGCATCACTGGATTAAGTTGATAAATCAAATTCTAATGCCGTTATTTTAAAATGTTCTTTTATAGTTATATAGATCTTTATAGTTTTTCTAAAATGTTATTTTAAAGTGCAATAACATTTCACAGTTTTACAATGTGTTCTGTATTTGTGATGAAATAAATACAGTCTTGGTGAGCAGGAGAAGTTTATTTTAAAACATTTAAAAATCCCACTGACCCCAAACTTTTGACCGGTAGGGTGTATGTATGTATTAGATTAGATTAGATTCAACTTTATTGTCATTACACATGTACACGTACAAGGCAATGTGCATTGTGGTATCTGTGTGTGTGTGTGTGTGTTTGTGTGTATAGTAAATGGTGAACTATATATATATATATATATATATATATATATATATATATATATATATATATATATATATATATATATATATGCATGTGTATATGTATGTATATGTATATATGTATAAATCTATATATGTATAAGTCTATATATGTATATATGTATAAATCTATATATGTATAAGTCTATATATGTATATATGTATAAATCTATATATGTATAAGTCTATATATGTATATATGTATAAATCTATATATGTATAAGTCTATATATGTATATATGTATAAATCTATACATGTATATATATATTAGAGGTTGAACGACTTCAGATTTTTGATAGTCGACTTTTATGTTATCAAAGTAGAGTCAACGTCTACTAGTCGCTGTTGACGTCATCAATAAAACACAAGACGCAAATGTTTTGCAGCACGCCACAATTTGTGATTTATTTGCAAGAAAATTATATTCACATGCTCTTTGACAGCTCATAACACGTTGCAAAACAATGCAACATTATGGATGTGCAGCCGACAAATCTGCAGCAACTGCGTGATGCTATCATGTCAATATGGAGCAAAATCTCTGAGGAATATCTCCAGTACCTTGTTGAAACTATGCCACGAAGGATTAGGGCAGTTCTGAAGGCAAAATGGGGTCTAAGCCGGTACTAGTAAGGTGTACCTAATAAAGTGGCCGGTGAGTGACTGTGATTTAAAAAAAAAAAAAAAGTTTTCTTACTTAGAATTTTTGTCTTGTTTCTAGTCCAAATATCTACATTTCATAGCAAAAGCAAGATTATTTTACTCACCCCACTGGCAGATCATTTCATTTGTTTTAAAGGTAAAACTTTTCATTTTGACCCATTTTTTGTGAAGGTGAAAACAAAATAATATTTTTTACTTGATCCAAGAATTTGTAGACTAGAAATGAGACGGAGAAAAGTAAGAAATGCATGTTTTGCATTGTAATTATTCAATTTCTGCACCTGAATACTGTTTGACTCCCCAGAAAACATTCAATTCATCGTTATTTCTATAGCGCTTTTACAATGTAGATTGTGTCAAAGCAGCTTCACAGAGAAGATTATAGTACATTGAAACCGTGTCAGTTCAGTTTTCAGAGGTGAAGTTCAGTTCAGTGTGGTTTAATTTTCACTGCTGAAAGTCCAAACACTGATGAGTAAATCCATCGATGCGCAGCTCCACAAGTCCCAAACCAAGCAAGCCAGTGGCGACAGTGGAACAAACTTCACCAATCGAAAACTGATGGAAAAAACCTCAGTTGGGCACGGCCGTTTCTCCTATGGTCAAACTTCCTGTTCTGAGCTTTAGTCTAGGCGCTGGAGAACGCTGGATGTCCATCATGGAGAAACTGCAGGTGTGAGTAGGCCACCAGTGGGTGATCAGGCTGGCCCATGGGATCAATGCGAGGACTCGTCTGTCACTGGGGTCTTTCAGGAATCAGTCTCATGCTCTCCACTCCTTCATGACCACCACAGCATCTGCTCAGGATACGGCCTGGTCCACAGTAATGGAGACCTCTAGATGTCTTCTATGGTTGGCACGGTCTCTTCACAGGGCTTGGATCACCATCATATAGTGCTATTCAAAGTATCTTATTAAAACTGTATTCATGTCGCAGTATTTATTCCAGAAAAATGAAACATCGCGCGGCCCTAATATAATTGTTATAAAGCTGTTTTTTCAGAAGTTATACTTTCCCTAATCTCTCCTCAGAGTCTTCACACATGGGGTCGTCCATCATTCTGCTGTTTTTACTATGTTTCACTGCATCACTGAGACTCAGCAATGCTCAAACAGCAGATCCAGGATCAGCAGCACACACACGCCTGAAAGCACCGAACGCCACTGAAAACAGGGGGCCGATGTGTTCAGCTCCGGTGCGAATCAAAGATGTCTTCAAGTACATCAGCAGCGTGGTGTCGTGTGTGGTGTTCCTGCTCGGCATGCTGGGAAACGTCACTCTTCTGACTATAATCAAAGAGCACAAGTGCATGAGGAGCGGACCCAATATTGTGATCGGCAGCTTGGCGCTGGGGGATATTCTGCACATCGTCATCGGACTGCCGGTCAATGTTTATAAGGTGAATTTTAACTTATTTTTTTAATGAATTATTTTGTTCGCATGTAGTCAGGTTGTTTTTGTCCAGTAGGGTTGGGCGATGTCGACCAATTTGCCATCGAACGATGTCTAATATGAAACATCGCGATGGATGATGGCATCGTAGGCGGTGGTGAATCAGTTATTTATGAAAAATTAATTATTTGTAGCCTACCGTTTCAACTACCTGACCCACATGGTCTTAGTTTTACCCATAACCAAATCATAAATAAATAAAGAGAAGTTACACACAAATGACCACCTGTCAATCACTTTCCACAGGACTCTGGCATGAATAGGCAGAGTGATCTGTGTCATTATAATGGCGTCCACAAACTTGGTTGGTAAGAAAGGTGCACAACCAACAGGAACCAACCAACAGTATCTGAGGTTTACACTAAAATCACTAAGTACAAGTGTGAAAGAGAAAGACTGAAGCAGTGTACTGACACGCTGACTGCCTGGACCTGCAATCTCGAGGGCAGGACAGTGTGTGTGTGTGTGGTCATGTGATGTGTGTTTTCAGCAGTAGTTTGGATGGAGGGCTATTCAGAAATGCTAGGTGAAACGCTAGAGTGGATGTGGATCGTTTTCGTTCTATAATGGCATTTAAAACTAAGACGTATTGGTGTAAACGAGGATCGCGATGCCGGCTCAGCATCGTGGTGTCTATCGGCGATGGTATCGTCTAGCAGCCCAACCCTAGTTGTTATTGTAGATTATTACACTGCTGTCTGGATTGCTCAATTCTGATTGGTTAGTCTAGACATTTTAAGGTATGTTATTCCTAGATGACATACCTTTTCGCCTAAATAATACATATGTAGTCTATGCTGGTTTAGTTTCTGTCTGCTCTATGTTTTTGACTGTTTGGCCCCATCTTGTGTCTGAATAATGCTCAGGTTAGTGTATACTTCATCAGCTGTTTTAGTTTCTGTCAGCTTTGTGTTTTTGACTGTTTGGCCCCATCTTGTGTCTGAATAATGCTCAGGTTAGTGTATACTCCATCAGCTGTTTTAGTTTCTGTCTGCTTTGTGTTTTTGACTGTTTGGCGCCATCTTGTGTCTGAATAATGCTCAGGTTAGTGTATACTCCATCAGCTGTTTCTGTCAGCTTTGTATTTTTGACTGTTTGGCGCCATCTTGTGTCTGAATAATGCACAGGTTAGTGTATACTCCATCAGCTGTTTTAGTTTCTGTCAGCTTTGTGTTTTTGACTGTTTGGCCCCATCTTGTGTCTGAATAATGCTCAGGTTAGTGTATACTCCATCAGCTGTTTTAGTTTCTGTCTGCTTTGTGTTTTTGACTGTTTGGCGCCATCTTGTGTCTGAATAATGCTCAGGTTAGTGTATACTCCATCAGCTGTTTCTGTCAGCTTTGTATTTTTGACTGTTTGGCCCCATCTTGTGTCTGAATAATGCTCAGGTTAGTGTATACTCCATCAGCTGTTTTAGTTTCTGTCTGCTTTGTGTTTTTGACTGTTTGGCGCCATCTTGTGTCTGAATAATGCTCAGGTTAGTGTATACTCCATCAGCTGTTTCTGTCAGCTTTGTATTTTTGACTGTTTGGCGCCATCTTGTGTCTGAATAATGCTCAGGTTAGTGTATACTCCATCAGCTGTTTTAGTTTCTGTCAGCTTTGTGTTTTTGACTGTTTGGCGCCATCTTGTGTCTGAATAATGCGCAGGTTAGTGTATAAACAGTCAACAAAAGCGTGACGTCACAGACAAGCAAACACATATAAATGTGGATGTAAGTAAATGAATGAACATATTTCTCAATCTCAAGCTGATTTTCAGTTCCCGGATGAGTCCGTGTTTTTAGCAGTTGTTATCTAGGAAAAACAGCCCTTAAATATTGTGACTGACCAATCAGAATCGAGTATTCCAGACAGCCATGTAATAATATAATATAATGTATTGTTGTGTTGTGCAGATTCTGGCGGTGGATTGGCCGTTCGGGGTGGTGTTTTGTAAACTGGTGCCGTTTATTCAGAAAACATCTGTTGGGATTACAGTACTGAGCCTGTGTGCACTGAGTATAGACAGGTAAGAGGAATAAAGCATTACATTTATTATGTTATAATGTTTTATTTCATTTTAATTTTAAAATATTTGTCGTTTATTATTATTTAATATATAATAGTTAAATTAAATGTTATATTAAATTGATGAGTAATGTAACCAATATAAAGTGGCTCTGCTCTTAATATGAGTATTTTACAGTGTACTCTGATGTAATTCTGACTCTGTGTGTTTGTTGCTCTGCAGGTATCGAGTGGTTTCATCCAGGGGTCGAATCAAAGGTCCGTCTTTCCCCAAGTGGACGCTTATTAAATTATGTGTAATCTGGATTATTTCTGCATTCCTAGCTGCTCCAGAGGCCGTAGCGTTTGATCAGATCACCATGGATTATAGAGGAGAACGTCTGCGCATCTGCCTTCTCCATCCTGTACAGAACAATGCATTCATGCAGGTAAAACATGGTAAACACGGTCATTTAAAAAAATAAGAAATCTTTAATTGTATTTACAAAATCACAACCTCTTAATTCACTATATCCAGTTGAAATCAGAATTATTAGCCTTACTGGCTGTATTTTATTCTCCCAATTTCTGTTTAATGAAGAGACGATTTCTTCAACATTTCTAATCATAATAGTTTTAATAACTCATCTCTAATAACTGATTTATTTTCTCTTTGTCATGATGACAGTAAATAATATTAGACTAGATATTCTTCAAGACACTTCTATACAGCTTAAAGTGACATTTAAAGGCTTAACTAGGTTAATTAGGGTAAAGTTAGGGTAATTAGGCAAGTCATTGTATAACAGTGGTTTGTTCTGGAGACAATCCAAAACTAATATTGCTTAAGGGGGCTAATAATATTGACCTTAAAATGGTTTTAAAACAATTAGAAACTGCTTTTATTCTAGCTGAAATAAAACAAATAAGACTTTCTCCAGAAGAAAAAATATTATCAGACATACTGTGAAAAATTCCTGAATATGTTAAACATCGTCTGGGAAATATTTAAAAATGAATGAAACCTCTCTCCTATGAGAGTGAATAATTTTGAGTTCAACTCTACATATCATATATATATATATATATATATATATATATATATATATATATATATATATATATTTATTTATTTATTTATTTGGTTGTTGTTGTTGTATTGCTGATATCTCTTTATGTAGGATTTTTATTTTATTTTTTTGCTCGCATAGAATTTGTTGGTTATTAACAATGAATTAAATTAACTGTTATGATATTTTTTTAAATATTGATTTAATTGTTAGATTTAATAATTAGATTTATGAAATAGTTTACATTTGTTTAATAGATATAGATTTAATAAAACATTTCCCAAATACTTTTTCTATATTATTATTATTATTATTATTATTATATTATCATGACTGACATTATTAATATTGTTGTTGTTGTTGTTATTATTATTGTTATTATTATTATTATTATTATCACGACTGATATTTATTAATATTTTTATTGTTGTTATTATTATTATTATTATTATTATTATTATTATTATATTATCATGACTGACATTATTAATATTGTTGTTGTTGTTGTTGTTATTATTATTATTATTATTATTATTATTATTATTATTATCACGACTGATATTTATTAATATTTTTATTGTTGTTATTATTATTGTTATTGTTATTATTATTATTATTTTGAACATAACTGATGTTGTTTGTTGTTCTTGTTATAATAATATTATTGTTGTTGTTTGTTATTTTTTTAATAATATTAATTATTATTATTATATTAACATGACTGATATTATTAATTTTGTTGTTATTGTTATAATAATACTATTATTGTTGTTGTTATTATTTTAACGTGACTGGTTGTTGTTGTTGTTATTGTTATAATAATAAAATAATAATAATAATAATTATTATTATTATCATTTATTATTGTTGTTGTTGTTGTTGTTATTAACATGACTGATATTATTGTTACTATTATAATTACTGTTATAATGATAATACTACTACTACTCCTAATAATAATAATTATTATTTTTATTATTATTAGTAGTAGTAGTAGTAGTAGTAGTATCGTTGTTGTTATTATTGTCATTATTATTAATATTATTATTTATTTATTATTATTATTATCATCATCATCATCATTATCATCAAGATGATTGATGTCTTTGAGGTGTGTTTTTGTGTGTTTATTCCAGACTGTAATGTTGATCAGGAGCTCTGTGTTTTCTGTAGTTTTATAAAGTGGCCAAAGACTGGTGGCTGCTGCTGTTTTATTTCGTGTGTCCGCTGTCCTGCACCGCCGTCTTCTACTCGCTCATGACCTGGAGGATCTTAAGAGTTCAGCAGTCTGCGCTCCACAAACACAGGAAACAGGTGCGCTTCTACACCTCATCTGCATATTTAAAAGGGTCGTGAACTGAGAAAGGAAAATTCCCTTTATATTTTGTCACACAAGACCTCACAGTATTTAAAGGGCCACGAAACCCTCCTGTCTCAGCAGGGTGTTTTCAGGAAAGTGGGTGTGTCCAGCGCTGTTTAGGTGGGAGTGTCGGGGGAGGGAAAGAGATAAGATTTTGCATAAAAATGGGAGTTTCCGTTTGGGCACGCACTGATTTTCACTGAGGCAAAACAAACACAGACGCAGGGGAGAAAGACAGTGACTGTGTTTACATGGACATCAGTAATCAAATTAATTGCCATTCTTCATTTGTGGCACTTTCACTTTCATTCAGGAACATTTCATGCATGCCTCCCACGTGACAAATGAGATCTTGTATGCGAGGAACTGCTGGAAGAGTGTAGTTTTAATGAAGTGTTTGATACCGCACGGCGAATGGGAGAAAAAAAAACCTCCGCATTTCTCAGTAACTTAGATGCACTCGGTAGGTCGCGTCAGAAAGCCGTGTGTGTGTAGACTATCCTGTCACAAAATGTGGCCGAAATCTTACACGACGGTAATAGTTTGATTAAGGTGTTTACATTTGGAGATCAGCATTTACAGAGGATCTTCAGTCCATAATACTGTACTATAATATTGTAGTGATATTAATGTCCTGTTAACTTAGTAACTAAATCATTTTGACTAAGGTATGTCTTTAAAAACTAAAAGAGTCCTGCTGACGATACGAACTAACTCTGCTGAATAAACAAACATTGACACCGATCACACGCACTTACTAAATCTGTAGAGACAAGACAATCAACACCAACTGGAGCTGTGTCTTTTTTAAAAGGAGTCGAGCTGCAAATCCGGATTTCACCATTTCCAGATGTGAAAAGCTCTTGGGTAAAAAAATAGATCCTGTGCAAACGTATTTCTGTGGCGTGTCGTGTGCACTGCAATTCACACGTCCAGCTGCACTCTCATAGCGAAATGAAAACAAAAGCTTCGTTGTGGCACATTTATAAATGCAACACTGACGACCCGTGTCTCCAAACAATTCTTCTTCTTCCACTTGTTTTAGCAACACAACGAAGCTACATCATGTATATTAATGAAGTTGCACCTCATACACAATAGAGCGCGCTGATTGGTTTGAGCCAAGTCTTTCTCATGAATTAATGCTGCACACTCAGAGATGTCACGATGTACTCGCAGGTGCAGACATCCAGTCTACACACTGGATTACACGCAAGGATCTAATCACCGTGAAGTAGCTTCAAAAATTCGTTGCAAACCGGAAGAACGAATTTGCTCAAAATAACACAAAAACAACCAATTTTCACTGTTGTGCAAAATATCTGTGTCCTAATAGTGTTTTTAGCAGCGTTGGACACATATATGCAACCCAGGCTCATTCTGAAAACGTAGTCCCGAGGACGTTTCTGGAGACCGTGAATTATGTAGCCGGAGGTACGTTTGGCTGCATTTCGTTTTTTAAGCGAACGCTGCGGGGCGGTATGACGCTGTTCCTTTTAGCGCTCGCCGGCTGACATACCTTCGTGTGGAGGGCTTTCCCGCTGCAACCAGTTTGTCCGGTTAGCTCGTCCTGTGCGTCGGCGGACTCGAGACGCACAGAGTAGCTGACCACGACGACGAGCGGGTTGGAGTCCGGGGAAGAGCGGTTCCAGAAATCAGGTAAGACTAAAACAGAATCCAAGAAATAAAGCGAAGAGGTTCATAACAGGGTGAGAGTGTGGTAAAATCCGAAAACGTGGTAGAAAAAAATCAGACGAGGGCTTTTCTTTTTCTGGACGGCTTTTGTAAATTGTTGGTTGGGTTTAGGGCGGGTGGGTCAATCGGTTAAATTGGTTGGGTTCAGGGAAGGAGGTCGCCAAGTCAATCATTCAGCCAGTCGGACAGACAGACGTTCGTTCGACAGCAGCCTCTGGTTGGTTTACGCGAGAACAGCGCAGGCGCGAACGGCACTCGGCGGAGACATCTGTGAAGCGATAAAGTGCACAGCGGCCTCTCGCGGATTCGCGAAAACCAAAAACTGCAAAATACGTACCTCCCGGGACGTATTTCGCGGTCTCCAGAAACGTCCTCGGGACTACGTTTTCAGAATGAGCCTGGGTTGCATATATGACTGTCAACGTCTCAACAAATGTGTTTTGGTGTTTCATGACCCTTTAAAAAAACCACCTTCACGTTTCAGAACCCAACACTCTGTGGTTCCTCTAAAATCAGCTTTTATTGAAGGCCGTCTGACAAAACCGCTGATTCTGGAATGTTCTGCTCTATGATGTAATAGATTGCTTAAACTTAAATAGTGTTGATTTGGATTTTCAAACCTAAATAGTATCATAAACTTGAATAGTCGCCATCATTTCTCAACAGTTTTTAAAATTTTAGTTTACATAATTTAATAATGGGGCATCACGGTGGCGCAGTGGGTAGCATAATCGCCTCACAGCAAGAAGGTCGCTGGTTCGAGCCCCAGCTGGGTCAGTTGGCGTTTCTGTGTGGAGTTTGCATGTTCTCCCCGTGTTGGTGTGGGTTTCCTCCGGGTGCTCTGGTTTCCCCCACAGTCCAAACACATGTGCTATAGGGGAATTGGTAAAGCTAAATTATCCGTAGTGTATGAGTAAAAAAAGATAAGTTGACGGTTCATTCCATTGTGTCGACCCCTGATAAATAAAGGGACTAAGCTGAAAAGAAAATGAATGAGTAATTTAATGATTTAATTACTACTATTTGACTTGATTAGCTGTTTGTGATGTGTGTTTTCTGTGTTTGTGATGTGTGTGTGTTGTGCTGTTGTCAGAGGCGTGAGGTGGCGCGCACCGTCTGCTGTCTGGTTCTGGTGTTTGCTGTTTGCTGGTTTCCTCTTCACCTCAGCAGAATCCTCAGGATGATCCTCTATGATGAACGGGACCCTGACAGATGCAGATTACTGAGGTCAGACACACACACACACACACACACACACACACACACACACACTAAGGTTACTACAGTAAACAAAAAAAATGAAAACTAAAATTTAATATAATTGTCGTTAACTGAAATAAAAATAAAAACAAGAGTTTTAAACAACTAGAACTAACTGAAACGGTATTGTGTTCATACAAAACTAACTGAAACTAACTAAAATAATAGCAAAAACCTCCTTCATTTTCGTCTTTGTAAGTGTAAGTTAATACATAATCTCACTGTATGCATTATAGATGTAAATCGCGGTACAGGTGTTTGACCCCGTACGGCACCTCAGAGCCTATAATCCAGATGCCAACTGTGGTCACGCCATCTGCTTTTCCGAGAGAGACGGTCACGCTGTCTGTGCTTTAAATTTCAGTGCGCATCTACTTGGTGTTGCGCGGTAGGTTAAAGACGCGTGTGTTCAATGCGCTGCAGTTTTATAATTTTGTTTCAGTTTTATTTGTGTAAATGACTTTAAATTAGAGCCAATCAAAACTGGTCACTTTTATTCATATTTGGATATATAATAATCATGACTGCGTGTAGGCTATGCTATTATTTCTTTTTTTTTACTGTAATTGTGCTTTATTTGCAAATTTAAAACAAAATTAATAGCATTTAAAAGTCATTACCTGGCTGTCATAACTATTCACATTCGCTTTCATATTCACAACCTACTATTTAGGTGTTTACTGTGCAATTATGACTGTTTTATTGGTTTATTTGTGTTTTTCGCTAAATATTTTCCCTTTTTTTCATGTGGAATGTTGTTAAATTAATAAAAAAAAATAATAATTATTGTACAAATGTTTATTTTCCCTACTTAAATCACATATAAATAATAACATAGCAGAATGATGTAAAATACTGACTTTTTTATACAATCATACTTGGGAAATCTCATTAAAAAAGCTAATCAAATTGTTTTCTGCCAACTCCACCAGATTATTGTTCTACATAAATATTATATTGTATTTTATTACTTACTTTGCAGTAAATGATCCTCCAATGATAAAGTAAAAAGGGGGGAGATGATATCAATCATCCAGGTTTCTTAAAGAAACGGGACCCTTAATGACTGGGTGAACATTTAATTTGGGTATGTTTAAACTGCACAATTTTAATAGAAATAATAGATTCTACATTGTTATATGAATTCAATAATTCAGTTTATTTAATAAATGGTTTGGTAAAATTAAAAACTTAAGTATTTTAAATGCAATAAGTCTTAAATGACTGTAAATGTGTGGGCCATGCCCTTAGAAATACCGAACATCTCTTTAACTTGATTTTGAATAGCAAACCTCATTAAAAAAAAGTAATTTGTAGGTTTTAATAAGCAATATGATAATTCTATAAATGTTCTAAACTTTATGAACTCCAAACTATTTATAATGTTTTATTAGCTTCATTTTATAAAAAAATAACTAATTATGTTATTATTTAATGAACTAATATTTTTATTTATTTACAAAAAAACAGAAAAACTATTTTGTTACATTATTTTTTAAGGATTTTTCCCAAAATATGACTCTTCAGTAAAAAAACACTGCATTTTCCATGATTTTAGCACGCTATTAATAAAATATGCAACAGTAATATGATATGAAAGGTGAGCACAGTGGTACATTAGGACTTGTAGAACAATAATCTGGTGGAGTTGGCAGAAAACAATTTGAGTAGATTTTTTTATGAGTTTTCCAAATATGACTGTATAAAAACTCAGTATTTTACATCATTCTGCAATGTTATTATTTATATGTGATTTAAAGTAGGGAAAATACACATTTGTACAGTAATAATTAATTTTTTTTTCATTAATTAAGCAACATTCCACATGAAAAAAGGGAAAATATTTAGCGAAAAACACAAATAAACCAATAAAACAGTCATAATTGCACAGTAAACACCTAAATAGTAGGTTGTGAATATGAAAGCGAATGTGAATAGTTATGACAGCCAGGTAATGACTTTTAAATGCTATTAATTTTGTTTTAAATTCGCAAATAAAGCACAAATACAGTAAAAAAAAAAAGAAATAATAGCATAGCCTACACGCAGTCATGATTATTATATATCCAAATATGAATAAAAGTGACCATTTTTTATTGGTTCTTATTTGAAGTCATTTACGCGAATAAAACTGTAACAAGATTATAAAACTGCAGCGCATTGAACACACGCGTCTTTAATCTACCGCGCAACACCGAGTAGATGCGCACTGAAATTTAAAGCACAGACCGCAGTTGCTGCCATTGGCCAGATCGAGCCACGCGACAATCAACGAGTGGACATGAGAGCAGCACTGTGACAGCATTAAATACAGAGACTTAAAACTATTACTTTAACACGTTTGTGCCCAGTAATGGGTTTTATTTCTGTATTGCAATCGCGAATGAATCTTTTTAACCGGATCTTCTAAGTGAACCGGTTGAACTAGTGCAGTGTTTCCCAACCCTGTTCCTGGAGGCACACCAACAGTACACATTTTCATTCTCTCCCTAATCAAACACACCTGAATCAACTTATCATAACATCAGAAGAGACTCCAACACCTGAAGTTAATGGGTCAGAAAAGGGAGACATCCAAAATATGTACTGTTGGTGTGCCTCCAGGAACAGGGTTGGGAAACACTGAACTAGTACACCAAATCGAACTGAATCATTTGAAATGATTCGCGTCTCCAGTAAGCACTCGTCCACAAACTACTTACTTTTTAACAAGCCTAATACCCCTCTCTGATTCTAAATGATCAAATATATACTCTTATTCAGTTATTAGAACAGTAACGTTACACTGAGATCAAGCGGTGAACCGATAATACTGCGCATGCGTGATTCAGTGAACTGAACACAAACAGGACATGGCCGCCGGCTGTGACTGAACTAAACTTGAACAACAGCAGCGCGGGTAAACCGAGGGCTTAAATGAGAGGATCTGGTGAAACGTAAGTTTATTTCATAACAGAAAATCGTAATGGAGTTTAAATAAGTGAATCGTGCTTCAGTTGGGTTGCAAAACTTTACTGTAAGACATTTTTCAGATCATGGTGATGTTTTAACTGACTGAAATGACTATTGCTGACTACTTAATTTTGGTATGTTGAGTCCTTATATCCGTGTTAAAGATCTGAACTTCCCATCTCTACTGTGTATCTTACCTCAAAGCAGCCTTCACACATATTGTACTTAGGGCTGCTGTCTTGTGGGCTGTTGTATTTGAATTTGAGGTTAGGTAGTAGTAGGTAGGTAGGTAGATAGTAGTGGTAGATGATAGTGTTCATGTGTCCTCTGAATACAGGTTTCAAAAACTATATGGCTGAGTTTTTATTATACAATATTTATTCTAACAATATTATAACCTTGACACATACACACACACACACACACACACACACACACACACACACACACACACACACTCACTCACTCACTAGTGCTGGTTTGTCTGGTGTTTCAGCACTTTTCTGGTTCTGGACTACATCGGCCTCAACATGGCCTCCATCAACTCCTGCATCAACCCAGTGGCGCTGTATGTGGTCAGCAAACGCTTTAAAAACTACTTCAGGGTAAGACCTCTTTCTGTGTGATACAAGTGTTAGTGTGTTCAAATAAATAAACCGTAGTCACATGATTAAACACAAAAAAACCACCAGAATTAATGAGCATTTTTATAATCATCATCTGTAAACGCAGCCCTGAAAGCCATTAAACGAGCATCACATCTTCAGATTAGCTCCTCGGGCGGGTTTTTACGCACACACTTTTGTTTACAGATGAATTATGAATAGGTGTTACGTATGGCAGGAGATGGGATGTGACAGCAGGTGAACTGCGGATTCTTTTCACTTCATTCTCCCTGACAGAAGCCCAAAGTTTTGAGTTTGACTTTACACAAAAGTGACCTTGTGCACAACATTTCCATAAATCATGTATAATGCCTGGTGTTAATCTGCTCAGGCGCCTCATTTGCATAATGTTTAGCGAGAGGAGCGTTTCATGTTATTCTGAAGGTGTTTGGAAGCGGCTCAGCACGTCGCCATTGATTTCTCCCTGCTAATATCTGCTGTTTTTCTCATAATCCACTGCTTTACACCTGCTCTGTGTCAAGGTTATTTTAGTAAACCTAAACGTAGACTAAAACTATCGATACTAGGAATAATAGCTTAATAACTACGTAACAGTGTTGGGCACGGTCCTTTAAAAGAGTAATTAGCTATAGTTACTAGTTACTTCTCACTAATAGTAATTGAGTTAGTATCTGATTTACATAATTATAAAAGTAACTAATTATCAGGGAAAGTAACTATTGCATTACTTAAAGAAAAAGTCTAATTTGACTATAAAATAAATATAAAACATTGTACATTAATGTACTCTATTGTAATGCAATGATGGAAAGAGTACTGAAAAATCATACTTAAGTAAAAGTAGCATTACTTGCTTTAAAATGTAGCGCAAGTAGAGAAAGTACCTGTTGTAAATAGTAATCAAAGTATGAGTAAAAAGTAACCCTCAAGTGTAGTTAGTAGTGAGTATTGCGCAATTTAAAGCTAATCACTAATAACAAATCAAATGACGTTGATATTTGTTTGATTTTAGGTTGTGTTGGAAAGTAACAAAAATCCAACGTTGATGCAACATCTTAAACCAACGTCAATCCAATGAATTACTAATATTTTCAAAGGAAAACCTCTCCTGACCTTTTTTATTGATTGCGCATGGAATTGATTAGATATTCCAACAGTATTAAAGGGGACCTATTATGCCTCTTTTTACAAGATGTAAAGTAAGTTTCTGATGTCCCTAGAGTGTGTATGTGAAGTTTCAGCTCAAAGTAGCCCACAAACTCTTTTTTTTTTTTTTTTGAGCTACAAACACCTATGAGCTTGTGTAGAGGTAGATTCAAAACGGTTATTGAACCTCTGTGATGTATGTGTGTGATTTAATTGTTTGTATCAAATGCCATACTTTGCTGCAAAAAGAATCTACCTACGGATCCTAATGAAGTCAACTCAACTCAAACTGAAAATGTCAAAATAAGTGGCTCAGAAGTGCATCATAAAACACCTCATTTATAAAGCCTCTTAGTCGCTGACATTATCTTTGGGCTGTATGGTACAGAAACTCTAATAGCGGACGGCTGCTTCTCACTTAGGGCTGTCCGTGGTTGTTGCCACACAATAGGCCCTCTTTGATAATGATGGTTGGCTTAATGCAGGTTTAATTGTTACACGATTAGATGGCGACAAGAGATTCTTTCGCAAGGACTTGTATTGAATGTAATAAAGTAAGATTGTAAACAAAAACGTTTTCTGTTCAAGATGCACTGAAAAAAACATCAGGTGACTAAAATTCAACGTCTAGCCAGTGTCTAAGGACAACGTTATTTTGATCACCAATAACAACAACATTAAATGACGTTGATTTTAGGTTGTGTTGGAAAGTAACAAAAATCCACTGTCAATCCAACATCTTAAACCAACGTCATTGACATCTGATACTGACATTTATTCATTAGGTATGGCAACCAAAATCCTACCTCTGATAGACGTCATAGTGGTAACGTCCACACAACGTCAAGTTGTAATATCATTAGACGTTGATATTTGGTTGATTTTAGGTTGGATGTTGGACATTGACGTCAGCCTGAGGTTGAGTTTTGACGTCAAACCGATTTTGATTTCCAAACAAAACACAACGTCCCCCCAACGTTGAGGTACAGCGTGAATCTGACGTCATGTTGACGTCTTGTGCTTGCTGGGTGTTTAAGGCCATTTCGGTCATCATACAGTAAACATCCATCATCTCCTTATCAGTGACATGCATCTAAACAGTCTCTGGGACAATGAGTTTAGACATCTTCTTGTACACTTTTAATGCTTCCAAAACAGTTTGCTGCCATTATAAATTGTCCATGTCTTGAGGTAGTTCATTATGATGCGGTTTACTTTCCATGTGTGATTTAATTGGAATCACAGGACTGATTTTTTTCTAATTCCCATAGACAAGAAAAAAATAAAGTAGTGACTGCAAGTTGAAGGAAAGTAGTGAAGTAAAAGTACCAATACAGCACTAAAAATGTACTCAAGGGAAAGTAAAAGTACACATTTATAAAGCTACTTAGTAAATTACAATTTGTAAGAAAAACCACTCAATTACAGTCAGAATTATTAGCCCCCCTGTTTATTTTCTCCACAATTTCTGTTTAACGGAGAGCAGATTTCTTCAACACATTTCTAATCATAATAGTTTTAATAACTCATTTCTAATAACTGATTTATTTTCTCTTTGTCATGATGACAGTAAATAATATTAGACTAGATATTCTTCAAGACACTTCTATACAGCTTAAAGTGACATTTAAAGGCTTAACTAGGTTAATTAGGTTAACTAGGCAGGTTAGGGTAATTAGGCAAGTTATTGTATTATGATGGTTTGTTTTGAAAAATATTGCTTAAAGGGGCTAATAATATTGACCTTAAAAATTGTGTTTAAAAAATTATAAACTGCTTTTATTCTTGCCGAAATAAAACAAATAAGACTTTCTCCAGAAGAAAAAATATTATCAGAGATACTGTGAAAATTTCCTGAATCTCTTAAACATCATTTGGGAAATAATTAACAAAGACAAAAACTTCAAAGGGGGGCTAATAATTCTGACTCAACTGTATATGTTATCTGCTGTATGTTATTCCATTTGGAAAGATATTTCATTTACGCCATTACAGTTCTGTATATACCCTGTATTGGTAAAAAAAAAAGCACATTTTTGATAACTGAAATTAAAAATATACATAATACTACATGAAAAACTCTTGGTCAAAGATGTTTTTTGAAAACTGAAATGGTAAAAAGAAATTGACAATACAACAAAAACTGAAACTAACAACAGTCACTGGAAAACTAACTGAAATAAAATAATAAATAAGCCAAAATAATCATCTTTTTTCTGTAATTACTCATTCTGTTGTGGAAAAAACACACAACACTGTAAACGTTTTCTCATTAGAGGCTGGAGATATTCACACACTGCTGCCACACAACTGTTTAAACCCCTTATAAAAGTCACTTGTACATAATAGCTCCCCTTTAAATGAAATAACCCTAAACTTTACAGCCAATCTAAGAAATAGCACTGAAATCAAAACATGCACAAAAATAAAAAGTGTAAAACTGTAATAACCTTGCTCTGTGTTCTCTGACAGGAGGCTTTGTGGAGATGCTGCGTGAGGTCAAAGGTCACGGAGAGTTTGGTGAGGTCAAAAGTCACGGAGCCGCCGACTGACCACAGCGACTCCAGCAAACAAGAGCAAATGTCTGGTGACAATCAGAGAAAAAGCTTTATTAAGAGCGTTCCCTGTCTGAAAACATGAAGTCAGACGCAGATGCTGTATATTTACTGCGACTGTTCTTGCTTTTGTAAATACTACACTTATTTTTTACTGTTGAATTAAGTGAAATGTCCAAAATAGGGTTTTTATTGTGTAATAAAACTCTAAAATCATTTAATTAACTGAATTTAAAGAAGAAAAACAACAGCTATATCTTAAAAGCAATCGATGTAGCTAAAGCGAATCGATGTAGATACTAAAATAACAAAAAATAGACATAAAAACATGAAAAAATACTACACTACCTGACAAAAGTCTTGTCGCCTATCCAAGTTTTATATAAAACAAATAATAACTTGACTTCTAGTTGATCATTTGGTATCAGAAGTGGCTTATATGAAAGGCAAAGGCCTCTAGATGATGCTTATTTGACCACAATACAATATGATCATGTCTTGATTATGAATGATTTCATTAGGACAGTAAGGTCTGACTCTGCTCAGACAAAAGTCTTGTCACTGAACCTTCAATAATGTCCAGTATAGAATATGTGGTCATGCTGCAGTGGAAACAGAATGAATATTGTGTCTGACTCCATCATGAGCTTGGAGGACTGCATCCATACATCTCTGCAATGACTCAAATCACTGATTAATAAAGTCATCTGGAATGGCAAAGAAAGCCTTCTTGCAGGACTCCCAGAGTTCATCAAGATCCTTTGGGTTTATCTTCAATGCCTCCTCCTTCATCTTACCCCAGAAATGCCCATAATGTTCATGTCTGATGACTGGCCTGGCCAATTCTGGAGCACCTTGACTTTCTTCTCTTTCAGGAGCTTTGATGTGGAGGCTGAAGTATGAGAAGGAGCGCTATCCTGCTGGAGAATTTGCCCTCTCCTGTGGTTTGTAATGTAATGGGCAGCACAAATGTCTTGATACCTCAGGCTGTTGATGTTGATCATCCACTCTGCAGATCTCTCGCACACTCCCATACTGAATGCAACCCCAAACCATGATTTCTCCTTCACCGAACTTGACTGATTTCTCTGAGAATCTTGGCTCCATGCTGGTTCCAGTAGGTTGTCTGCAGTATTTGTGATGATTGAGATGCAGTTCGAAAATAACCTTCTGACACTTTTCCAAATGATCAACTTGAAGTCAAGTTATTATTTGTTGCTCTCACAAGCGAGATCCACCAGAAGACTTTTGTCATGGAAGTATAGAATCACCACAAAAGATTAATTCAAGTAAACTTTACTATAGAAAATAATAGTTCAAAAATACTATAGTAATTTATAGTAAGTACTATAGTGTTTTAAAAACAAACCAAGCCCAACAAAGTGACTAAAACCATAATTAAAGTAAAAATAAAATGTTACAAAAACTTAATGATTCTAAAACAGCAGATTAAAAAGACATTAAATGTGTAAATATATGCATACATTTATGAAATTGATGCATCTTTTGTGTGTCAACGTATATACAGTGCAAACACATGCAATAAACAATTCATTCATTCGTTTTCTTTTCGGCTTAGTCCCTTTACTAATCTGGGGGTCGCTCACAATGGAATAAACCTCCAAATTATCCAGCATATGTTTTATGCAGTGGATGCCCTTCCAGCTGCAACCCATCACTGGGAAACACCTATACACACTCAATAACACCAGGGCCAATTTAGCTTACTTAATTCCCCTATAGCGCATGTCTTTGGACTTGTGGGGGAAACTAAAGCACCTGGAGGAAACCTACGCCAACACGGGGAGCAAAACTCCACAACGATATACAAACTGACCCAACCGAGGCTCGAACCAGCGAACTTCTTGCTGTGAGGCAATTGTGCTACCCATTGCGCCACCAATTCACCGCAATAAACAGTTATTGTATAATATTTAGTCACACTACATGATGGATAAATGTAAACAAAACTTTGACATTACCAGCAAAATGCCATGATTTATTCATTCTCATTCCTCATGCCCAATAAGGCCCCGTTTACACGAACACGTTTTAGTTTTAAAACGCATAAGTTTTGCTATGGTTACGCCATTCACCCACAGTACGCCGGAGTCTTCGAGCGCTGAAAATGGAGCGTTTTGGAAACGCCGAAGAGGTGGTTCTAAAACGTTACTGCTCCCTCTGAGTGTGGATGGGGGAAAAACGGAGACATCTGCAGACACTCGCCTCTCTGATTGGGCTTTTACCTCAATATTAAGTAGCCTACACACAGTTCAGTCCTGCATCCTCTCCTTGTAAGTTCAGACTTCGCGAGTTTGATATGGAAAACTAACTCTCGAGGACACGTCGGGTAAATCTTCAGAGAAACGCACACTTTATAACCTCATTCACATCACTCTGGATACTCTGTTTTACTTACTGTAACAATAACATGAAAACATGATATATAAGAAACTGCCTGTTTTCATTTTGATATTACCTTAACAAACATAAAAAGTATTGAGGTGTCGTGTTGATGCATATTATATGAGCGTCATCTTCACTGTATACATATTTATAACAAAACGGATCCTTTAACATCACTGCCTCCTTTCATTTTCAGTGAAAATATGAAACGTAGCCTCTCTTTTGCTGAATATCTGTTTAATAATCAATAATGGCCATTATAAAAGTATAATGTACAACAAGTTTATACAATATAGGAAATAAATCAAAGCAATCAGTCAAATGTGCAGAATCTGTGTACGTAATTACATTAATTATTAACTTATCTTTGTGCTCAGCCAAAACACGTTACCTGAGAACAAGTAACAAGTAATAACGAGGAATATGTCGACAGATACAGCCAACAAGATGAGTTGAAGATCACGTTTAACAAATATAGTGAGATTAAATCCAGCGGGAGATCCTTGATGAGCAGTGCAACGTGCTCAGCTCTCAGCGCTGCAGTGCATGCCAGAGTGTGTGTGTGTGTGTGGTCACGTAATGTGCGTTTTCAGTGGTATAGTGTGGACGCAGAGTTGTTCAGAAACGCTGGGTGAAACGCTAGTGTGGACGCGGATCATTTTCATCCTAAAACGCCATTTTAAAACTAAAACATATTAGTGTAAACGGGACCTAAAAATGCATTTATTTGGTCAAAAATACTGTGAAAAATTATGAAATATTATTGTGATTTCAAAAAACCTTTGTCTTTGTGAATATATTGTGATGCGTAATTTATTCCAGTGTTATGAAGCTGATTATTAGGCATCATTACTCCAGTCTTCAGTGTCACATAATCCGTCAGAACTTAGTATATCATGATTATTTAACATCAGTTAAATTATATTATTATTGTTAAGAAGGGTGGCACGGTGGTGTAGTGGGTAGAAGGCCGCTGGTTTAAGCCTCTGCTGGGTCAGTTAGCATTTGTGTGTGGAGTTTGCATGTTCTCCATGTGTTGGTGTGGGTTTCCTCCGGTTTAACCTCACAGTACAAACACATGCGCTATAGGGGAATTGAGTTGGCTAAACTGGCCATAGTGTTTGAGTGTATAGGTGTTTCCCAGTGATGGGTTGCAGTTGGAAGGGTATCCACTGTGTAAAACATATACTGGAATAGTTGGCAGTTCATTCTGCTGTGGCGGCCTATGATTAATAAAAGGGCTAAGTCTAAGGAGAGATGAATGAATGACTATTATTGTGAAAACTGGTACATATAATTCTTTGATGACTTAAAATCAGTGTAATGCCTTAAAAGGCACCTATTTTCCCCCTTTTACCAGATGTAAGATAAGCCTTTAGTGTCTCCAGAAAGTTTCAGCTCAAAATACCCATCAGATTATGTATTATAGCCCCCAGAATCTGCCCATTTTGGTGTCTGAGTGCAGTGTAGCTGTTTTTGTAGCCTGTAGCTTTAAATGCAAATGAGCTGCTTCTCTCCACTGATTGCTCCCACATGTATGTCTGCTTCTCATCATGCGTTACATCAGATAAACAGCACAGGTAAAGCTGAAATACAGCTAGTCACAAATACCAAGCAAGTTTATTTGAGGTATTTGTGGAGGAGTTCATTCAAGCATTTCTGAAATGATGAGTCAAACACAAATGCCGTTTGCAGTACACACACATTAGCGCTTACTGACACCATGTGGCTGTGGTGATTATCGCAGTTAAGAATTACATAGCGATTTATGGACGTAGTATTCGTGACGTCACCCATAGGTTTCTTTAGGTAGCTGTGACGAGTGTGGGCGGTGGTGAGAGTCGCGAGCCAGATGGAGCGAGTGTTTACAAGTGTCGAGTCCCATGAAGGAGCTCCAGATGTTTTGTGTTTACCTTGTAATTAAAAGTTGTTGCACGTCCGCCGGATCCCACATCTGAATGAGCGAGTTTTAACTTCTTGTACATTAAGGGAGCGTTCAGAAAAAAACAAAACACCCGTTAAGAAACTCGACAGAGGAACAAAATCCTACTACCAGCTAGCGTTTCAGAAGTGTTATTGCAGAGCAACACGAACAGCACGCTGAAGTATAAATGCACAACTACGCGCAAGGCAAGGCAGAAGCTTAAGGCTCAATGCGAAACTACAGACCATTTCAATGTGTGGATGTCATTGGCCCATGAACATTTCCTGCTTGTTATCAAACTATTTCATAACTGTAACAAGAGGCAATTCAATCATAACGTAACGTTAAAACCACTATCATAACATCATTTATTAATGTGTGTTAATGTTTGTATTCTCAGACGCTGTAGAAATTAAAAATATAAAACAGGAAATACCATTGTTTTTGTTTACATCCCTCAGAATGTGGGCCTCAATATCACTTATTGAGACTTATTGTCTTTATATCACCCCAATATGACTGTGGACACACTATACCTACACACAGTTCTGTCCAAACAGCTTACAAATGAGGATTTTCATCATATGTGCCCTTTAACTAATAGTCATTTCTAGTACAATAAAATAAAATACTATAGTACATGAAATACTATAGTCATTTAAAGTAATTACTGTAGTGTTTTTCAACCGTAATATAGTAAAACACTTCAATTAATCTGTTGGGAGGACTCTACAGTTGTTATATGGTATGCTAACAAAACAACAATAGCAACAAGTGACCCAACACCGAAGTTTTAAACAACTACAGTGTGAATTATACTACAATACAACACAGTTTGCTGTAGTTCAAACTATACTACAGTATTAGTTCACTATAGCTAATACAACATTGATGAAGCATTTATTAACAAAGTGTTGTAAATTACTGTAATATATAGAGTATAAGAAGCATACTATGGTTCAAAAACACGATAGTATTTGTTTACTATATGTTGTTTGTGTCTCTGGATGTTTGTTTGTTAGCTGTATTATAAAGTACAGTGATCTCTCACGCTGAGCTTATTATAGTGTCGGAGAGTTTGGCATCATGACGTGCGCGCGCGCGCTTTTTTCCCCTCAGGGTTTGTTGACTCAATTCCCGCCATTACACAAAGTGCTGTTTTTTTCAAATATATATCGGGCGACACAGGTCATGAATCATCGCTCAAACCATCCAGGTGTTTGCCGCGGGTTTCACGGATAAACCGCGTAATTGGCCACACTCCGGCGGATAAATATAGATATAAGCCAAATGTCAGGCACGCGCACCCGAATAATAAAGTCTCCCCAGGGTTGCCAGGTATTCATAACAAAACAACAACAATGGCCAATAAAAACTTGCTCAGTAATAGCTATCAGAACTCAAAATATTCCCTCCGAACATAACTGTCTAAGCATTAGGACATGCGTACCCTCATAAATGATGCAAAATGTCAAGTCTATAACCTGCCTAATAAAATAATAATAATAAAAAACAATACACATGCAGCAAGCAGAGCTGGATTAAGAGAATTGGGCCCTGAGGCTATAGCAAACCCAAGGGTCCCGTTTATTTTATCGTCTCACAAATATATCTTTTATTTTTTGCTATATTATTAATGTATTTATATTGTTATCTAATGTACCGCCATTTGATTAATATTTGATTAAAGTAGGCCTACAAGTATACAATATGAATCACATAACATGAGCTTCAATGTTTGCCAAAATCAGCCAAAAAATATAACAAGCATTTGAATTACTATCTAAATAAGTGCTTTACAATAAATACTATTAAAAATTCTTTAGGAAGATTAGCTAAGCATTCATTTCTAAAACTATCTTTAAAATCCATGCGTCTGATTTCCAAAAATGTTGGTCTTGTGAGTCAATCAGTTACAGAGGACTAGAATTATACTGATATTATCAGATGAGGCCAGTGCCAATATTTTATTGCTCCAGAATATTACTGTCATTTTTTGAATAAAACAAATGTCAGGCATTCACACCTGAATAATAAAGTCTCCCAAGGTTGCCAGGTATTCATAACAAAACAACAAAAAAGGCCAATCAAAATTCACTCATATCAAAACTCAAAATATTCCCTCCAATCACAACAAATTGGGTCCCATTTATTTTATAGCCTCTCAAAAGGCGTATTATTAGTAATAATAATGTGTTCATTTATATTATTATCTAATTTATCAGTATTTGATTCATTTTTGATTAAAGTAGGCCTACAAGCAGGCAAACTTAATCACATATGAACTTCAATGTTCAAGGTTGACAAAATCAGCCAAAAAATAAACTAACATTTGAATTACTTCCTAAATATAAGTGCTTTAAAATAAATACTTTGAAAAGTTTCTTTGGAACATTATCTGAGCATTATTCCCTAAGATATCTTTAAAACCCACGCTTCTGATTTCCAAAACTGTTGGTTTTGTGTGTAAATCAATTACAGAAGAATAGCATGTTATTTTCGCAATTTATTGTCTGATGTGGCCAGTGCAAATATTTCGTTGCTCCAGAATATTACTGTCATTTTCTGAATAAAACAAATGTCAGGCATTCACACCTGAATAATAAAGTCTCCCAAGGTTGCCAGGTATTTATAACAAAACAACAAAAATGGCCAATCAAAACTCGCTCAGGTAATATCAAAACTCAAAATATGCCTTGCGATCACAACTGTCTAAGACACAACTTTAAGACAAGGTTACCCTCTTAAATGATGTAACATGCCAAATCTATAACCCGGGTAATAAAATAATAATAAAAAATAAAACGCATGCAGCAAGCAGCGCTGGATTGAGAACACATTGGGCCCTGAGGCTATAGCGAACCCAAGGGTCCCATTTATTTCATCGCCTCGCAACTTTTTTTTTGTTGTTGTTGCTATAATTATTATTATTATTATTAACTTATTAATTAATATTATTATCTAATTTACCTACATTTGATTCATATTTGATTAAAGTAGGCCAACAAGTATACAAAATGAATCACATAACATGAACTTCAATGTTCAATTCTGCCAAAATCAGCCAAAAACAACTAAACAAAAACATCAACTAACATTTGAAATGCTTCCTAAATATAAGTGTTTTACAATAAATACTTTAAAAAGTTTCTATAGAGGATTAGCTGAGCATTAATCCCTTAGATATCTTTAAAATCCATGCGTATAATATCCAAAAATGTTGGTCTTGTGAGTAAATCAATTACAGAAGACTAGCATTAAATTTGCACAATATATTGTCTGATGACCCCAGCGCCAAAATGTCATTGCTCCAGATTATTACTGTCATATTTTGAATAAAACAAATATCCGGTACACGCACCCAAATAATAAACTCTCCCAGGGTTGCCAGGTATTCATAACAAAAGAACAAAAAAATGGCCAATCAAAACTTGCTCAGTTATATCAAAACTCAAAATATGCCCTCCGATCACAACTGTCCAAGTATTAAGACATACTTACTGTCATAAATATTGTAACATGCCAAATCTATAACCTGGGTAATAAAATAATAATAAAAAACAATACACATGCAGCAAGCAGAGCTGGATTGAGAACACATTGGGCCCTGAGGCTTTAGCGAACCCAAGGGTCCCATTTATTTTATCGACTCACAAATGTATTTTTTTCTATTATTATTTTATTAATTTAGCTACTACTTGCTGCGTCTCAATTCACATACTTATACTACGCCCTGCGCTTTTTAGTGAAGTAAGAGTTGTGTAAGAGGAGAGCTTTGGGACATACTACTTCCTCATTAACAAACCATTATGTTGCTTAGTTACAAGACCTGTCAATCATCTCGACACATCTTCCACACGTCTTTCATATTTAATTACCTTCCCTATTGAAGATTCAGCAGTGTTTTAATCTGCTATTCGCCAGTCTCTCATGCAAAGAAATCTCCTCATAATTATGCATTTATGTGAAAGGGCTCTATTTTAATGATCTAGGCGCCAAGTCTAAAGCGCATGGCGCAAAAGCATTAAGGACGAGTATGAATCCACTTTTGATATTTTAAGGATGGATAAATATGCTCTGCACATGGTCTAACAGGGTTGTGCTTATTCTCTTAATGAGTTCTGGGTGTGTTTTGAGCATAACGAGCATTAAACCAATCAGAGTTTCATCTCTCATTCGCTTTAAGAGTCAGTTGTGTTGCGCAATGGTGCATTTGCTATTTACTTGGCGGACTTTGTGTAAAATCTGAACACTTTACTAGCGAGAAAACCGTTAAACAGAGCATCTGCAGCGCGAGGATAAAGAACGAGCCTCCTCCATTCAGCCTCTTTACTTTCTCTTTACTTTAACTCTTTACTCTTTACTTTACTCCTTTACTTTGGTGGAGTAAGGAAACGGTGGAAACTCACTCCACTGAACACATCCATTAGCCGACATGTTTAATTTTCTTTGTTAAGCTCAAAGATTTGTTTCAAGACAATTTCTAAATTCAGCTCTAATTTCCAGCAAAGGAATAAATGAACAATAATAATGAAGTGTGGCCAGGAGTTATATCCAAACACACTGTCACGCTGGTAGACAAGGATGGTTATCTTTTATCTGTTTTATTCAAAACAAGTCCCTTAATCAAAGTGAGGAAGTGGGAGAGCTGTTAGCGATCTTCTTCAACAGCTTGTAATGAAAACATCTGATGTTAGCGATCTCACATATAGTTCACTCTTGGGAGCATCAGCAGGTGAGTATACAGACACACAGTTCATCAGGTAAATGGCAGATCTTCTAGTAAACACCATATGAGAGAGTAATCACTTCCCTTGATCAGTGTGAAGGATCCGAAGGCACATAAGGAACATCCATGAAAGAAGAGGAGAGGACGAAGGAGCGAAGGGGAGGACAACCATCCGACTTCAATACCGGCCGAAGAGTGGATGAATGAGGTGGGTCTTTATACTGTCCTTGATGACGGGGAACAGGTGCAGGTAATTAGAAGGCCGGTGATGGTTCACGGGATTGGAGAGAGGTGGTTTGTGAGGGAGAGAGTGGTGGTTGGGTGAGCAGAAACGAGCCGAGGGACGTGACGCACACGTCCTGTTCTTATGCCCCATATGGTGATGCAGACGTCTGAAAAAGACCAGTAAGACTGAAAAAGCCCCTCGAGGTGAAGAAGGCTTGGAGGCAGTTGATTTTATATTTATGTAGGAAATAATCATGTTTGTAATATTTTAATCCTTTAATTGTTTTCATCTGTAAAGATATTTGTGAGTTGCTCTACATCCTGTGTGTATTCAGGAGTGTGTGAGTGTTTGGACCTGCATAGACTCATAACTAATACTCTGCGCTGGACTTTAGACCTGCTTTTAGTTAGTCAGTGGTGCTGTTGGTCTATTTCAGTTTCTCAAAATTGCAACACACCAACAATGTGCCTTAACCAGGGCTGGCGCATCCATTGAGGCGACCTATGGATATAATAGTGAGGGCGGCACTCCTTACTTTTGTCCGCGAATAACTATCGCTCCCAACACCACCCCTCCCCTCCCCCGTCCTCACTTTTATCCGCGACACCAATCCCCCCACCCCACCGAGTCCTCACTTCATGAACCGGACGGTTTCGTTTTTACTCTCGGGTTGAGGGCAGTGTGATAGTCCTTTGCCTAGAGCGGCAGTTCAGCTTGCTCCGGCCCTGGCCTTAACACACCTCCTTTACAGACCAGCACACCCACGAGTCCACAAGGTGGTGCAAATAGATTTACTATGTAACATTTAGTTATTAACTAATTTCGAGAGGATCACGTGATTATAATTGAACATGGCTGGTTCTGCATTAACTATGTTTGATCCGCCAATCAGACTCCTAACCCACCAGTGTTTCTTACTACAGTCATCTTCGATTTGAAGAATCCCCCCTTCCACCCCTAGTCCTCCACCTTTCTCTTCATAGGGCGGCACGTTGGCCCAGTTAACACTGTTGCCTCATAACAAGAACGTCACCGGTTCTAGTCCTTTCTTCCCATGCTCACAGGGGTTTTCCCCAAATTCTCCGGTTTCCTCCCACATTCCAAAACATGCACTACAGGTTAATTGATCAATCTAAATTTAGCACTACAGTCAAACTCTCATCCAGCAGCATATCTCTTCATAGCAATCATTTTCTGTCATCAGCTATTATCAAAAAAAGGGGGCGTTCTCAAGACCTACCTGAGCTCAGAGCTCCCCTCTCGCCCTGCAAACGGGAGGGACCCCAGGGCTCAAGGACCTTTTAAGCTCAGGGCTCTCTCCCGGGACAGCATGCCAAACTTGCTTATAATCAATCATCAGCTAAGTGTGAACTCTTGAATTAACCAACGTGGTGCAAAACATGAAAATTACTGAAAATAGCAACAAATCACGCCACAGACTTCTTGCACCTTGTTGCGCCGGGTGTATGATAGGGCCCAATGTCTAAACACGTCTTTATAGAAGTTCACATTGTTGTTGCAGATGAATTATAACACAGAAAACGTGATTTACATATTTTTCCGTTTGGCTAGATGTTATTTAATAGTCATTCAAACAACTTTACCGAAACCTCTCTATTTGACGCTCGGTCTGCCATGTTTGTAGTTTGTTTACCCTTTCTACCCAAGTTTGTAGTTTCTATTGAAAAAAATGACATTTCTATTAAAAACAGTAGAGCATCCGGGAAGTTTTGGCTTACACTATCCAACATACTACAATTGAGACATACTCATTTTGAAGATACGAGTGGATAAAGTGGTTAGCACTGTGGCCTCACAGCAAGAAGGTCACTGGTTCAAGTCCTGGCTGGGTCTGTTGGTGTTTTTTGTGTGTAGTTTGCATGTTCTCCCCGTGTTGGCGTGAATTTCCTCCGGCCAGGGGCGTAGCAGCCATTTTAAAAGTGGGTGGACAGCTGTATGGTGATGTCACCCAGAAGTGATTAATGATTTATTAGCAATAAAGTTTATTTAATAATCCTTTAACCAAAATTATAAAATAATTACAAAATATTAATAATAACAATAAATAAACAGAAGCACACACATTTAAATTAAGCATTACTCTGTGAAAATATTATTAAATACTACAATGCAATTTCAAAGTTGCAAGTTGGTGTGTGTGTGTGTATATATATATATATATTTATTTATTTATTTATTTGATATTTGAGTGTGAATTGTAGCCTCAGTTTCCTGTTCTTAGCTGACAGGTGTGGCACCAGGTGTGGTCTTCTGCTGCTGTAGCCCATCCTCCTCAAGGTTGGACGTGTTGCCTATAACCAGTCTGGCCATTCTCCTCTGACCTCTGGCATCAACAAGGCATTTGCACCCACAGAACTGCCGCTCACTGGATATTTCCTCTTTGTCGGACCATTCTCTGTAAACCCTAGAGATGGTTGTGCGTGAAAATCCCAGTAGATCAGCAGTTTCTGAAATACTCAGACCAGCCTGTCTGGCACCAACAACCATGCCACGTTCAAAGTCACTTAAATCCCCCTTCTTCCCCATTCTGATGCTCGCTTTGAACTGCAGCAGATCGTCTTGACCATGTCTACATGCCTAAGTGCATTGAGTTTCTGCAATGTGATTGGCTGATTAGGCAGATTGCATTAACAAGCAGTTGTACCTAATAAAGTGGCCAGTGTGTGTATTTCTCAATATATTATTTCTTATACATTATATTATTTCAAACTACTAAAATGTCAGTAAAAGTCACTGTTAAAACTTGAATTGAGTTGAATTTTCAACATAAAAAGTACAGAACAGTGTTAAAACTCCCATGATGCAATTCACAACCGTAAATAAACAGGAAGCACTTGTGAATAACAAAATGCAGAACCTGTTAATTAACAGATAGTCTTTACAGCTCAATACCGCCTGAAAACAGTGAACTTGGCTACCAAAGTCTACTTTTGATTAGCCCCTGTGACTGAAATGATTAAAGCGCGCCCTCGCGGATTCTCGCGGGCGCGCGCCGGTCCTCCGTCAGTCAGCCGACAGTGTAAATGCAGTAAATTGGGTGTATTTGACTGATTGATGACTCGGCTATTTTTAATACACTCTTCACGTGTCGTGCACCGGGACACTTTACGGTAGACTTAAGGAGGAGACGGAGCGCCGCTGACAGAATGAGGCCAGCCAGGAGAAATGGAGAAAGGAGGAAAAGAAAAAAAAAACACCTGATAGGCCTGTCAAAAAGCGCAAGACGAGCCGAGATTGGAGTATTTCCAGCCGCTGCCTGCCTTTGACCCACATGTCTCTCAAATATTAGCATCGTTTTGGCAAATACTGTCAGCTAAATCTGGCTGTGTTCTGTCTGCATGTGAACAAGAGCATGATGAAATATAAGCAGACATGAGGAGAAGATGATGATGATGATGATGATGTTGCTTCTGGTCTACATCCACGAGGAATCCCTCTGCGCGTGTATGTGTGTGCGCTGTAAAGAACACATTAGCTCTGTAACACATCATCTGGCATCTTGTATGTATATTATTTATATTGTTTATGCAAGGGGAAACATATTTGAAGGCCCAATTATTAGCCCTTTAATTCTTTCAAATTTTGTATAATAGTTTTAATAACTCGTTTCTAATAACTGATTTATTTTATCTTTGTCATGATGACAGTAAATAATATTTGACTAGATGTTCTTCAAGATACTAGTATTCAGCTTAAAGTGACATTTAAAGGCTTAACTAGGTTAATTAGGGTAAAGTTATGGTAATTAGGCAAGTCATTGGACATCTGTTCAGTCATTTGGTTTGCTCTGTAGTTAATCAAGAAACATTTCTTAAGAGGGCTAATAATATTGGCCGATAGTATATTATTTTATTATATTACACAATAATAATAATAATAATAATGGGTAGCACAACCGCTTTACAGCAAGAAGGTTGCTGGTTTGAGTCCCGGCTGGGTCAGTTGTCATTTCTGTGTGGAGTTTGCATGTTCTCCCCGTGTTGGTGTGGGTTTCCTCCGGGTGCTCCGGTCCACAGACATGTGGTACAGGTGAATTGAATTAGCTAAATTGGCTGTAGTGTGTGTGAGTTTGTGCAAGAGAGTGTGGGTGTTTCCCAGGACTGGGTTACGGCTGGAAGGGCGTCCGCTGCGTAAAACATATGCTGGATAAATTGGTAGTTCATTCCGCTGTGGAGCCCCTAGATTAATAAAGCGAAAAGAACATGCATACACTCACGGGCCACTTTATTAGGTACACCTGTCCAACTGCTCATTAATGCATATGTCTAATCAGTCAATCACATGGCAGCAACTCAATGCATTTAGGCATGTAGACATGGTCAAGACGATCTGCTGCAGTTCAAACTGGACAATAGAAGATTGGAGAAACGTTGCCTGGTCTGATGAGCCTCCATTTCTGCTGCCACATTTGGATGGTCGGGTCAGAATTTGGCTTCCAACATCATGAAAGCATGGATCCATCCTGCCTTGTATTAACGGTTCAAGCTGGTGGTGTAATGGTGTGGGGGATATTTTCTTGGCACTCTTTGGGCCCATTAGTACCAATTGAGCATGGTGTCAACGCCACAGCCTACCTGAGAATTGTTGCTGACCATGTCCATCCCTTTATGACCACAGTGTCTCCATCTTCTGATGGCTACTTCCAGCAGGATATCGCACCATATCATTAAGCGTGAATCATCTCAGACTGGTTTCTTGAACATGACAATGAGTTCACTGTGCTCAAATGGCCTCCACAGTCACCAGAGCTCAATCCAATAGAGCACCTTTGGGATGTGGAGGAACGGGAGATTGGCATCATGGATGTGCAGCCGACAAATCTGCAGCAACTGTGTGATGCTATCATGTCAATATGGAGCAAAATCTCCATAATATTTCCAGTACCTTGTTGAATAATGCCATGAAGGATTAAGGCAGTTCAGAAGGCAAAAAGGGGTTCAACCTGGTACTAGTAAGGTGTACCTAATAAAGTGGCCGGTGTGTGTATATATATATATATATATATATATATATATATATATATATATATATATATATATATATATATATATATATATATATATATATATATATATATAAAAAAACATAGTAAACACAGTAAATAGTTGTGGTAAAAACATAATAATAATTAAAATAATCAGAATAAACTGATTTGTACATTTAAAAATCAATTTGGATAAAACAGTATTCATAAATAATAATAGTATATCTACAATGATTCATTTATAATCATCTAGATGTGAGTGTGCGTGCGTGTGTGTGTGTGTGTTTGCAAGCGCATGCGCATCACTGATGTTTTATTGGTCTCTCTTTTTGTGATGAGTTAATGTATTGTGTGTGTATGTGTGTTGGTCAATGTTTTTCTCTATGTGTGTGTGTGTTAGTCAGTGTTTCTGTCTGTGTATGTGTGTGTGACTCTGCTGAAGGGCGCAGCAGTAGCAGTGGTCATGTTATTCCTCCAGGTGTGAGTTGCTGCCGCTGACTCCTGCTGTTAATGACTCTGAGCTGCTGCCAGTGAAACACTTAGCAGAGCCGCAGCAGATGAAGGGAGCGTCAGTCTTCACTCATTTACAGTCTGGCTGAAATTCACTATGTTAAGTTCACTAGCACACATTCTTATTCTTTAGCTGAACAGATAATCTGTGCAAGTTAATCCACTGAAGACAGTTTGCCTTGATATTTAACCTTCAGCCTGAGCATCTGCTTCTGATAATATCAGTTTGAAGCTTCTGATGGAATATGCTTAGCCACGCCCCTCTTACTGTTAGTTTGCTATGAGGGAATGATGTCCAAAAAGAAAGCCCCGCCCCCTACTCAATATTCATTTTCGACTGCAAGTGCATCAAATACGGAAATACAAGTCAGGTTTATTAAATATGAAAGGAAAGCAAGGCAAGTTTATTTCTATAGCACATTTCATACAGAATGGTTATTCAAAGTGCATTACATAAACAAGAAATTAAAATTATTAGAAGAAAATAAAATGTGTTAAAACAGGTTTTAAAAGAATGAAAAGAAAAGAAAGACGCAATAGTGTGATCTGTGGGATGTAGCACATTGTTCATTCAGTAAAGGCACAGCTAAACAGATGTGTTTGGTTGTTGGCTAAACAGAATGTGGCATGGTTGTTGGTGCCAGATGGGCTATTTCAGAAACTGCTGATCTATTGGGATGTTCACGCACAACCATCTCTAGGGTTTACAGAGAATGGTCTGAAAAAGAGGAAATATCCAGTGAGCGGCAGTTATGTGGGTGTAAATGCCTTGTTGATGCCAGAGGTCAGAGGAGAATGGCCAGACTGGTTCCAGCTGATAGAAAGGCAACAGTAACTCAAATAAGCACTGAAGGGATGAATAAAGGGACTAACCCCACAGTCCAAACACATGCGCTATAGGGGAATTGAATACTTAACTGGCCCTAGTGTATGAGTGTGTATGTGAAGGAGAGTGTATGAGTGTTTCCCAGTACTGGGTTGCAGCTGGAAGGGCATCCGCTGCGTAAAACATATGCTGGAATAATTGCCGGCTTATTCCGCTGTGGCGACCCCTGATGAATAAAGGGACTAAGCTGAAGAAAAATGAACTCATACTAAACGAGAAAAAAAATCCTTCTGCTTCTAACTTAAGTGACGTCATACAGTTTTATCTACCGAAGTTTGAAAAGTTATTTAAAACTATTTAGAGATGTAAAATAAGAAATACAAATGCAAATATAGATAATAAAACATTAATTGAAAATGAAGAAATATTAGAACAGAAGCTAATTCAACATTTAATTAAAAACGATGAGAGCAATACTGAAACAGCCCTGAGGTGGACAATCAACATTTACTGAAGGTTAAGCTTTTTTTTTAATTGTATATATATTTTAATGAAGCTCTTTTAGCGTCCATTTACAGAAAAAAAGTGTTTTTCACAATATTCCAGGAACAAAAAAAGTGAAATATTTTGAGTTACTCTTTTGAAAAAGAATGGCATTCATATTAGCAGTCTGAAATAGTTTAATTAAACCCTGTGTGTCTCGTCGGTTCTCGGGTTAATTACACAGTGTAAAGTTAATTAAACAGCAGGGCGAGGAGCTTTCTGAACCCTCTGCACTTTAATGTTTGCTAAATGGCCGTTTTATGCAAAGTGACAGCCCTCGTTTGCTAGTATGTTTTGTATAATGTGCAAAAAGGTGGGGGAGAAGTGTTCTCAAAGTTATCAAAATCAAATCTGTCCCATAAATTAATTAAAAAAGCCCTGTATAATGATTTGCCGCAAATGAGATGGAAATGAGATCCAGTATTCATTGGAGTATGTGGGAATCTGGCCTGCAGGCTGGAGTCCATATGGCCATTATGTACAGCAGTGTTGCAGAAGTGTTGGTCTGATGCCTGCTGGCACAGATCCGCCGTGACAAACCATCTGATGTGTGTGTGGAGTGAAAGATAATGAGATTGTTGTAAGTCTTAAGTACAGAACCTGCCCCGGGCTTTGACTTCAGCAACGCTCTCGCCTGTTGTTTGCCTTTAAAAACCCATTTACTTTGAGCTTCTTTGCAAACTTTGTCAGTAGATCAAGTGTTGCTTTCAGCAGCTGCTCAGAGACACTCAGATCTGATGTTCAAGACACAGTACTGCGCATTCTGGACTGTCTGAAGGCTTTCTCATTTGAATATGTCTGTTTTTAAAGCAGAGTTGTTGTATTTTCTGCCCACTTTTTGTAGATTGACTCACTTCCATTCATTGCCCATTTTCTCTTTAGTTGTCGCTACCCAATTTTAGATTGAATTTCACCACATTGATTGTTCCAACTTTCTCCTTGGTTGACTCCGCCCACTTCTAGATTGAATTTCTCCAATCCTAGCCTGTTTGAGTCCACTTTCTCGTTGGTTGACTCCGCCCACTTCTAGATTGAATTTCTCAAATCCTGTACTGATTGAGTCCACTTTCTCCTTGGTTGACTCCGCCTACTTCTGGATTGAATTTCTCCAATCCTGTATAGATTGAGTCCACTTTCTCCTTGGTTGACTCCGCCTACTTCTAGATTGAATTTCCCCAATCCTGTATTGTTTGAGTCCACTTTCTCCTTGGTTGACTCCGCCCACTTCTAGATTGAATTTCTCCAATGCTAGCCTGATTGAGTCCACTTTCTCCTTGGTTGACTCCGCCCACTTCTAGATTGAATTTCTCCAATCCTAGCCTGATTGAGTCCACTTTCTGCTTGGTTGACTCCGCCTACTTCTAGATTGAATTTCTCCAATCTTGTACTGATTGAGTCCACTTTCTCCTTGGTTGACTCCGCCTACTTCTGGATTGAATTTCTCCAATCCTGTATTGTTTGAGTCCACTTTCTCCTTGGTTGACTCCGCCTACTTCTAGATTGAATTTCCCCAATCCTGTATTGTTTGAGTCCACTTTCTCCTTGGTTGACTCCGCCCACTTCTAGATTGAATTTCTCCAATGCTAGCCTGATTGAGTCCACTTTCTCCTTGGTTGACTCCGCTTACTTATAGATTGAATTTCTCCAATCCTAGCCTGATTGAGTCCACTTTCTGCTTGGTTGACTACGCCCACTTCTAGATTGAATTTCTCCAATCTTGTACTGATTGAGTCCACTTTCTCCTTGGTTGACTCCGCCCACTTCTAAATTGAATTTCTCCAATCCTGTACTGATTGAGTCCACTTTCTCCTTGGTTGACTCCGCCTACTTCTAGATTGAATTTCTCCAATCCTAGCCTGTTTGAGTCCACTTTCTCCTAGGTTGACTCCGCCTACTTCTAGATTGAATTTCTCCAATCCTACCTTGTTTGAGTCCACTTTCTCCTTGGTTGACTCCGCCCACTTTTAGATTGAATTTCTCCAAACCTGTACTGATTGAGTCCACTTTCTCCTTGGTTGACTCCGCCCACTTCTAAATTGAATTTCTCCAATCCTAGCCTGTTTGAGTCCACTTTCTCCTTGGTTGTTGACTCCGCCCACTTCTAGACTGAATTTCTCAAATCCTGTACTGATTGAGTCCACTTTCTCCTTGGTTGACTCCGTCCACATCTACTAGATTAAGACCGCCCACTTTCTCCTTGTTTACCTCCGCCCAATTGTTTTTTTGATTGATTCAGGGCCATTATGACTTTCTCCTAGATTGACCTCACCACTTTTAGATGAAGTTTCTCTACGCTTAAAAGACACTGTTCAATTCTAGATTGAATTTCCCCACTTCTTCTAGATTGACTCTGCACACTTTCTCTTTGGTTTCCGCCCACTATTGGCCCCTGCCCCAGTCTGGCCCCAGACCCCACCCCCTCTTTTCTAGATTGGTTCTGCCCACTTTCTTATTGATTGCCCCCAACACTTTTAGATACATTTTCCCCACGCTTACTCAAATGGCTTTGTTCAATTCTAGATTGAATTTCCCCTCTTCTAGATTGACTCTGTACACTTTTAGTTGATTCCACCAACTGTCAGATTGGCCCAACCCGCTTCTAGATTTAATGTCTCCAGATCTTCTAGACTCACTCTGCCAATTTTCTACTTGATTGACTCCGCCTACTTCTTCTAGATTGAGACTGCCCACTTTATCCTTGATTGACTCCACCCACTTCTACTAAATTGAAACTACCCACTTTCTCCTAGATTGACTCTACCCACTAGACTGCAAAATTTCTCCATTGACTCCACCCACTTTTTTTGTAGATTGATTTTGCCCACTTTCTCCTAGATTGACCCCACCCACTTATTCTAGATTTGTTCTGCCTACTATCTTCATGATTGTCTCTGCACACTATTTTCCAGATTTTCTCCTTGATCGACTCTGCCCACTTCTAGATTGACTCTGCCACCTTTCTCCTCAATTGACCCTTCCTGTTTCTAGAATGAATCTGTCCACTTTCTCCTTTCATTGACTCTGCCCACTTTCTCCTTGACTGACTCCTCCTACTTTAAGATTTCCTCTGCTCACTTTTTCGTTGATTGACTTTGCCCACTGCACGACTCTTCCCACTTCTGACATTGCCCGCTTTTAGATTAACTCTGCCTACTTTCTTCTTACCTGACTCCGCCCACTTTTAGATTGACTCTGCCCACTTTCTCCTTAACTGACTCTACCCATTTCTAGATTGGCTCTGCCCACGTTCTTTTATTGACTCTGCCCACTTCTAGATTTGTTCTGCCTACTTTCTCTTTAATTGTCTACACTCACTATTTTCCAGATTGACTCTGCCTGCTTTCTCCTTGATTGACCCCGCCCACTTCTAGTTTGACTCCACCCACTTCTAGTTTGAATCCGCCCACTTCTAGATTGACTCTGCCCGCTTTCTCCTTAACTAACTCCTACCACTTCTAGACTGACTCTGCCCACTTTCTCCTTCATTGACCTCTTACTTGACTCCACCCAGTCCTTCTAGATTGCTCCCACCCACATCTAGATTGAACTTTCCCACTGCTTCTTCATTGACTCTGCCCACTCCTCCTCCACCAATCAGAGGTATCACTCTGCTCACTGGAGGTTGTGAAGCTCTTGTGTTTGTTCAGTGTGTGTTTTTGTCTAAGAGACTGGAGCTTTTCTCCTGCTTAAATCTTTCCTCCAGTTATCTTTCCTCCCTGCTGTTGGCTAATATAATCTCTCCCACCTCTTCTCTTTCTTGATTTGGTTTCTTTCTTTAGTTTGGGCTGTTATTTTGAGCTCTTTAGTGGGTGTGGAGTCTCAAACAGCGTCTTAAGGAAATTATTTTCTTTTAAGGGGGCCACATTCATTTTCACTTTTCTCTAGTTTATTCCCCCTTGTTGCCAGATTGTACTGGTATGAGCTATTTTTAATTAACTAAAGAATAAAAATATACTTAATAAATTAAAATACTTCAGGTACTTTTCATTTCTCTTTAGTTTTATTTAAAAATTAATTTACAACTGCAAAATAAATCTTTAAGGGTATTTATTCGTGCAATGCAACAACAGCTGAGAGATGAAGCAGGTAAGTTGTGTAGCAGAGGGAGAGCGATCTCACACACACAGTTCAAATGGTAAGTTTCATATCTTCGGTAATACACCAATATAACGTTAGTCACTTCCCTTAAGCAGGTGTGTTTGCATCCACAGGAGAAGGAGGACATCCATGGAAGAGCACAGGAGGAGTAGGGTGAGTCGATAAGGAGAACCATCTGACTTCGATTCCAGCAAGTGAGTGAGTGAATGAGGTGAGTCTTTATAGTGCATGAGTGATTGCTGGTGCGGGTGATTAGTAATCAGGTGAGGGTTCACGGGTGTGGTGTGAGGTGAATGGTAAAGGAGAGCGGTGATTGGGGCTGTAGGAACGAGCCGAGGGTGTGTCAGTGACTACGTTTACATGGACAGCAATAATTAGATTTTAATGCGACGAGACAATACTCTGATTAAGAGTTAACCATGTAAACAGCGATTTTTGATTAATTTAATCAGATTAAGGTCATAATCGAACTAAAGAGAAATCGAATTAAGCCGTGTGGAGTATGCCCCGATTTTAGTCGCATTATTGAAGTGCATTACAGACATGTAAACACCTTAATAAAATTATTGCGGTCATGTAGGACTATTCGCTGGGTTTTGAGATAGGATAGTACACACACACACACTCGCACGCACACACGGCTGTAAAAAAAAAAGCAACTCATGTAAACACCTTAGTCTTATTATTCTCTTAATTAGATTTTTAAAAAGATTATTTGATTACTGATGTCCATGTAAACGTAGTCACTGATGCTATCATGTCAATAGGGAGCAAAATCTCTGAGGAATATTTCCAGTATCTTGTTGAATCTATGCCAGGATTAAGGCAGTTCTGAAGGCAAAAGGGGGTCAACCCGATACTAGTAAGGTGTACCTAATAAAGTGGCCGGGGAGTGTATCTATTTAGAGTTCAGATGCCAATCCCTCTAAATCCATCAGACCTCTTTTCTTGTAAATGAGCATTTTCTATCAGGCCCCTTAGATTAGGTTCAGCAGTTTCATTTTATAGGTAATGAGAAGGTTATTAGCTGGTAAATAAAATGTCACTTTAGACAATTCTTTGGTTTTTAACAAGGGAGATTTACTTTTGTGTCAAAACCAGCTAAATCCACAACTGCTTTTTCTGCAAAAACCTCTAAATCCACATATTGAGACAAGACAGCGTCATTAGTTGGAAATCACTAAAGATGCAATTATAAACTATTTTACCAAACATAAAACACATTACACAGAATACCTAAAATTAGAAATACATCTGTCAAGTAAGTGGTGGTTCATTCCACTGTGGTAAACCATGGAAAAAGCAGAAGGAAAATGAATGAATAAAATCTGTCAAGAGCATTAATCAATAACATTAAAACTGACACTAAATCTTAACAATCTGTTGTCATTTCTGATATTTGGGATTTAGATTTAATGTAAGTAGAGCAATGTAAACATTGCAAACATTGTAAGCTAAGCTTCTTAAGAGTTAAATAATGTAGCGTAAAACATTATGAAACATCAATATCTGTGCATTGTCCATTAATATAAAAGCTTATCAGACGTATAGGAGATATGAAGTAATATAAATGATGTATATTTTTATATATTATATTTATCTTTTGAAAAATAGCTTAAATTAGCAAATAAAACACAAGGTAGGCCTACTGGGCAAAAGGGGATGCCTCTCAGACAAGTTTAGAAGCTGTCATTCATTCATTCTCACCATACTCAAGGTCTTGATCTCTTGTTTATCCTCATCCTATCCTATCCCATCTTATCCACATCCACGTGGGTTAAAAAAACGTTATGAATGCATGTTACACTTCCGACTGTACAGTGTGTATTCTTTTTCTAAACGCACAGAGTTTTGAGGTAAGGGACTTTTTCATTTGCCATTCACTGACAGTCAGACAGGTTCATCCAACACAATCTCACGGCAATTCGTAACTTTTTGATTTAGTGGCTAATTCGTATGAATTCGTACGATCTAATTCGTACTATTTAGTATGATTTGCTTATCACCCAATGACGGTTGAGTTTAGGGGTGGGGTTAGGTGCCACGCCTCCTTTTTAAAATCGTACAATTTCATACGACTAAACTCGTATGAATTAGCCACTAAACTGACAAAACGTAAAATACTTAAGTTTTCTCGTGAGATCAGGCTGGCTCATCCAGTTCATCAAACTCCATCTCTCGAAATCGCTCTCCTCATAAATCCTGTTGGCATGTAGTTGAAATGCAACTTTTAGTCAACAAAATGTGCAATAGGACCATCAAAATAAAGTCTTACCAAGTGCTCAGAATCTCTCTTTTAAATGAATATTTTTCGAAGACGCCTTACAATAATATATCTGTACATATACATTAGATTAGTCAATACATTAGTATTAGTCAGGACAAAATGGGAACTAAAAATCACCGTCCAAAATGTAGTAAACCCAAATTAATATTTTGGGGGAAAATATTAAACACAACTTTAATACACAGAAAAAATCAAGAGAAGCATTAAAAAAACATCTTTTTAATAATAATTTTTGTTGTTAGTATTTAATTTTTTTGCAATAACTCAATTGAATTTAAACAGATTATTTTTCTATTCACAAAGATCTTTGGTGACCAAACTCTTATTTTAATGAACATAACAGGTTAATAAAACCATTTTGTTTTAATGCAGTAAAATGTATTGTCTATATATACTCATTTACGCTGAGCACGATCAATCTATATATACAGCGGGGAAAATAAGTATTGAACACCTCATCATTTTTCTCAGAAAACATATTTCTAAATGTGCCGTTGACTTAAAATATTCCCCAGATATTGATAACAACCAAGAAAATCCATATAAGCAAAGAAAACAAATCTACGTAGTTTACAAATGAAGATATGCATAATAAAATGAAATGACACAGGGGAAAAGTACTGAACTCTTGAAGAAAGGGCCGGATTTTGCACTTCCAGCAATTCCAGCCATAGGGCCCAAAAGTCCTAAAATGAACCCTACTTCTATTTCATTTTTATTTACTTAGTTGTTTTTTTCACTCAAACTTCTTTTCTACATTTTATCTTACTGCAATCTCTACATTTTAATTGATTAGTTTTCTTAAAATTAATTTATAACTAAACATAAAAAAGTGTTAACTTAAATTTGACTGCTGGACTGCTCCATGAGTAGGGGTGGTGGACAAATTTGTGCAGATGTAACAATAATATATACAGTTGAAGTCAGAATTATTAGCCCCCCTTTGAATTGTTTTTTATTTTTTAAATATTGATGATGTTTAACAGAGCAAGGAAATTCTCACAGTATGCCTGATAATATTTTTTCTTCTGGAGAAAGTCTTATTTGTTCTATTTCGGCTAGAATAAAAGCATTTTAAGGTCAATATTATTAGCCCCTTTAAGCTATTTGTTTTCTACAGAACAAACCATCATTATACAATGACTTGCCTAATTACCCTAACCTGCCTAGTTAACCTAATTAATCTAGTTAAGTCTTTAAATGTCACTTTAAGCTGTATAGAAGTGTCTTGAAGAATATCTAGTCTAATATTATTTACTGTCATCATGACAAAGAGAAAAGAAATCAGTTATTAGAGATGAGTTATTAAAACTTTTATGATTAGAAATGTGTTAAAGAAATCTTCTCACCGTTAAAAAGAAATTGGGGGAAAAAATAAACAGGGGGGCTAATAATTCAAGGGGGCTAATAATTCTGACTTCAACTGTATATTTTTGTAATATTATTATTACATAATATAATAATATTACACTTTACTTTATATTAAATAACATTTAATCATGTTGATTCTCACCAAAATATGATAGAAAACAATTATATAAAAATATTTCCTGGGGCCCTAACCTCACTTATTGGTTAAATCCACCCCTGGGTGTAGTTCGGCCGTGAAAGCCCAGACAGCAGCTGAAATCTCTCAGTAGTTCTTCAGCAACCCTCTGCCCTTCCTCAGTGTAAATGAATATCAGCTGCTTCAGTCCAACATCTACATTAGCAGGAGGATGAAGATGAACCCATATCAGCAGGACAATAATCCAAAACACAGCCAAGGAAACTCTCAGATGCTTTCAGAGACAGAAAATCAAGCTGTAGAATGGCCCAGCCAATCACCTGATGCGAATCCAATAGAAAATACAAAATAAAGCTCAGATTTGATAGACGAGACTCACAGAATCATCAAAATTTATACCCTCTGTTGAAGTCTGTGAGAAACCCACACTTGAGTAATGCATGAGGCTTCATTCTCCATATGAGAGGCGTCTTTAAGCTGCCAAAAAGCCTTTTATATAAAGTATTAAATATATATCAGTAGTTCAGCACTTTCTCCTTCTGTCATTTCATTCTTATTACATAAAACAATATTTTTGTTTGTTTTTATGCTTGTTTTGTTTGGGTTTTTACCAAAATCTGGTTCAATCCCATGTCAACATCTCCTTTAGGAATATTATTCCCTGAAAAAAACCCATGACGTGTTCAATGCTTATTTTCCCTGCTGTACAGTCTTATTTGTATGCTCAGGAATATCCACATTCAATCTCCGTAGATCATTTCATTGGACCCTAATTTGTTTTGCAAGATATGTTTTTCCTCAATAAAGAGATCTGCTCATCTTAAATGCATGCATCTGCTGAGCGTAAGCGCTTTTCGGAGTTCCCCATGCAGCATATAGATGATCTCAGTGCTAATAGATATGGACTGAAAGCCACGAAACTCCAATTCTGATTTAACGTGGGCTTTTACTGAGGCCGAATTTGTCATAATAAGTGAGTTGCCATAACATCTAAACACGCTGGGAAATGCACATCATAAATATGCTTGAGTGAGTATCTGGAGCGTAATGTTATTAAGCAGGAGGTAGCCAGCTTTCTCCAAAAAAGCAGTGATTAAAATGAGCGTGGATTCACCATGCTTTAGGTTAATGGACTCGTGGTCGGCAGCTCTTGCCGGAGGGCACGGAGAACTCAGGATAAACCTTGAAAACAGCAGGACAAATCGCACCAGCATGCAAAGATGGCAGCGGCCAGCCAAGCATGAGATTAAAAAGCATTAAACCTGAGTACCACATCATAGCTTTCATAAATTAGCAATAGCTGGGAATAAAAAGGCAGTATCATGGTGTACGTTGTATATTGTGATTATGTTAGCCGGGCAGTCAGACATGCTTAGGATTCATGTGCATCGTTTATTTGATGCATGAATAAAATTAAGCAAATATGTGAGGAATAATTGATGATGGTCCGGTGAATTATTAATGCATAAGGTGTGCTTTATTTTCTAGTAATTCACTTGCATGGAGTGTGTCATGCACCTAAAGTTACTGTTGTTTCAGATGTTTGTCAGGTGTTTGTCCTCCTCAAGCTGCTCCTGTTTCTTCCACATCTCCTCTCATGTGACTGTTGTAGCTGTGAAATAACTCCCATTATTCAGCGGAGTGATATGGAGCTGTAATGTGCTCAAGACCTACCGGGACTACTTTAGCTGTGCCAATAACCAAACACTTTAGAGCAGGGGCTCAACCTTTTTCACTTTGAGGCCCACCTTTTTCTCCGAAAATTCTTTGAAGGTCCAAACTGATTGTCTAGAGAAAATGCTTATTTTAAAGCTTTATTTATTAGCAAAACACTTTTGCCTTTTAATTTTCCCTTATTTTTCTACATCATTTCATAAAAAAAAAACCCTGAAAGATTGTGAACAGCTGATTTTGCTCACATTTTAAGATTATGCGGCTGAACGGCATGAAATGACATCAGTCTACAGAGATATCAACATACATATGACCTACTATAATGTTTTTTTCCTAATAACTATTATTTACTAGCAGTTTCTGGGTGATTATTATATACACATAATGTAGTTATTTTAGTCTAAATGTCTTCTGTCGTCTAATTAATAATTTATGTTCATTTCTAACATGGAAAGACCAATCAAAACAGACTTTGGCCAGCTGACCAATCAGAGCAGACTTGGCTTATTAAAGGGGGTGGGGTTTACAGACCTTAAGCATTGAATTGATTCAAATGAATCATCGAAAACACAATGTTTTTTGAGCTTAGAAGTATTTAATCCTGTTGTAGTTGACCCCAGCACAATATTAGGACACTTTGAATGTACATATGACCTGCTGTTAAATATTTTTGTGATATTTACATCATCCAGTTGATCATTACAGACCATAAGCATTGAATTGATTCAAACAAATCATATTGAAATCACATAAAACATGAGGGATTTATAAATACATTGTTGTTTTGAGCATAGATGCATTTAAACCTGTTTTAGAGAACTCCAACACAACATTAGGACACTTTAAACATGCATATGAGCTGCTTTTAGGTATTTTTGTGATATTTACATCATCTAATGGCTCATTACAGACCTTTAGCATTGAATTGATTCTAATAAATCATATTGAAATTACATAAAACATGAGAAATTAAAAAAATACAGTGTTTTTTGAGCATTGAAGCATTTAAACATGTTGCAGGGGACTCCAGCACAATATTAGCACACTTTAAACATACATATGACCTGCTGTTAAGTATTTTTAGTGATTTTTACTAGCCGTTTCTGAGTGATTGTTGTTATTTTAGTAAAACCGGTGTCCTCAATTCAAGCCAGTTGGGATCCTCTTCTACAAACACTGTTGTTTACTGGTGTATGTCAAATAGTGGGGGTCATTTACCATCCTGACACACATGACCAGTGACAAACCTGCCGGTCGGAGGGCCAGAGTTTGCTTGCTTTTGATTGGCTTCTCACATATTTCTATCGCATGTTGTTAATGCGGCACAGGGGAGGTTTGACTTTGAGAAGAAGGCTTTCTGAAGTGTTTTTCTGGGCCGCGGAGCACTTAAGAAGCTGCGATCACAAGGTGTAAACCGTACGCTGAAATACACTATTTACAAGCTCACAGGACATCGGGTAATAAATGTCAGTGAAGCCTTAAAGGGAAAGTTCACCCATAATGAAAACGTACTCGCTATTTACTCTCTAAATCTTGGAGTTTCTTTCTTTTGCTGAACACGAGTGAAGATATTTTGAAGAATGTTGGAAACCTGTAGCCATTGACTTGCATGGTAGGAAAAAATACTATGCATCACAGCAAGAAGGTCGCTGGTTCGAGTCTCGGCTGGGTTAGTTGGTGTTTCTGTGTGGAGTTTGCATGTTCTCCCCGTGTTGGCGTAGATTTCCCCCCGCAGTCCAAACACATGCGCTATAAGTGAATTGATTAACTAAATTGGCCATAGTGGATGAGTGTGTGTGTTAATGCGAGAGTGTATGGGTGTTTTCCAGTACTGGGTTGCGGCTGGAAGGGCATCCGCTGCTTAAAACATATGCTGGAATAGTTGGCGGTTAATTCCGCTGTGGCAATGGAATAAATAAGGGACTAAGCCAAAGGAAAATGAATCAATCTTTCTGAGTTACAAACGATGAAAGATTATGAATTTAGTAATTATAAAACATGGATTAAAAATTTATTTAACAAGAAAGTTTCTTGTTAAAGGCAGTTTTTATTCATTTTGTACAATTTCTTGAAACAAACAACAGGTTTTAGTCCATATTTTACTTAGTCCATGTTTTGCTTTAAAAAAAATCACGTTTTTTTAATCTTGGCATGTGTTGTTAAAGGATATTTAAAGAAACGCAACTTTTTAATCGACATAAACCACACAAAATCATTGGAAATAGACTTAAATGACTATTTGATTTGACTTTATTTGGGCTTAACACAATGCGTGAAGATGTGAGAGAGACTAAACATGAGCATTTCTCATCATTTCACAGTTTCCTAGGCAATAACTAATTGCTGTCTGATGGGGATTATGAAAAGCACAAGACATCAGTGCTGTTCTTATGATTTACTGGCATAATTAGATCTGATCATCTCTTATATTCTGCTGTAATTTACATTAAATCTTTTATTTACTTAAGTGCTTTGTTGCATTTGCCATTTCCTCCTGGGTTTTGATGGAAAAGAATATATTAATGCAAACATTCAGTAAATACATTGTATATGGCATCTTCATATAAAATGGTGCATGTTTCCAGAAGATATTTTATGCTCAATTTGATCAATCTAGACTTAAAAATGATCTTCATTTGTGTTTTTACTCTTCAGTTTTGGCTTTTTCTGCGTTTTTTTAAGTACATTTTTATCAATCTAGACCTAAAAAATTGCTTTATTTGTGTTTTCCCCTTCAGTTTTGGCTCTCTGTGTTTATACTCAATTTTATCACTCTAGATCTAAAAATGATCTTCATTTGTGTTTTTCATCTTCAGTTTTGTCTCTCTCTGTGCTTTAAGCACATTTTTATCAATCTAGACTTAAAAAAAATAGCTTCATCTGTGTTTTTTCTCTTCAGTTTTGGCTTTCTCTGTGTTTTATGCTCATTTTATCTCTTTAGATCTAAAAATGAGCTTCATTCATGTTTTTTCCTCTTCAGTTTCGGCTCTGTTTGTGTTTTTTAATTGCATTTTTATCAATGTTGACCTAAAAATGATCTTCATTTGTGTTTTTCCTCTTCAGTTTCAGCTTTCTCTCTGTGTTAAACTACAATTTTATCAATCTATAGACTTAAAAATGATCTTCGTTTGTGTTTTTCCTTGTCAGTTTCTGCTCTTTCTGTGTTTTAAGCTCATTTTTATCTCTTTAGATCTAAAAATGATCTTCATTTGTGTTTTTCCTCTTCAGTTTCGGTTCTCTTTGTGTTTTTAAAGTACAATTTCATTAATCTTGACTTAAAAATGAGCTTCATATGTGTTTTTTCCTCTTCAGTTTTGTCTCTATCTGTGCTTTAAGCACATTTTTTTATAAATCTTGACATAAAAATGATCTTCAATTGTGTTTTTCCTCTTTAGTTTTGGCTCTATCTGTACTTTAAGTACATTTTTATCAATCTAGACCTAAAAAATAGCTTCATCTGTGTTTTTTTTCTCTTCAGTTTTGGCTTTCTCTGTGTTTTATGCTCATTTTTATCTCTTTAGATCTAAAAATGATCTTCATTCGTGTTTTTTCTCTTCAGTTTCGGCTCTCTTTGTGTTTTTTAAGTACAATTTTTTCAATCTAGACTTAAAAATGAGCTTCATATGTGTTTTTTCCTCTTCAGTTTTGACTCTTTCTGTGTTTTTAAGTACAATTTTATCAATCTTGACATTAAAATGAGCTTCATTTGTGTTTTTCCTTGTCAGTTTTGGCTCTCTTTGTGTTTTTTAAGTACAATTTTATCAATCTAGACTTTGAAATTATCTTCATTTGTGTTTTTTTCCTCTTCAGTTTTGTCTCTCTCTGTATTTAAGTAAACTTATCAATCTAGACGTTAAAATGATCTTCATTTGTGTTTTTTTCTCTTCAGTTTGGGTTTCCAGTGATGGCGGCAGTATTTTCCTGGGACATCCATCATCATGTGAGAATCTAAGATTACTCTGAGATTATTTTTTCCCATCACATATGGTGTAACATTCATTCGGTTATTTATGCACAGACGCTAGAGCTTTGACTAGATGGTAAAAAGCCTGTTATTACAGCTTATTTTGACCAAGAACTGCCCACTTAGACACACTGTACACTGAAAAAATTATGCATTGGATTTAATAAATATTTTTAAGGTAACTGGTTACAAACAATTGATATGAGATAGATTTAAGCAAACAAATTGAACAAAAAAGTTGAACATTACTAAATTTACTGTGTTTGTATAAATTGCTTGCAAATAATTACCTTAAAAACATTTATTAAATCCAATGTATCATTTTTTTCAGTGTGTTTATGACCACGGCACATAGAGCTACTGTATATTTAAATGACTTCACTATTTATTAAAAAACACAAACAGATGGTAAATTGAATAAGTCTTTCTCTCATCTCACTGTTAACATTTTTTATTTGTTGCTTATAATAAGATTGTGTGGAACCCAGCATCTTTTACAGTGTATTTTGATGATAATAATAATGATCTCGCTTTACAGTAAGGTTTTATTAGTTAATGTATTCCCTAACGTGAACTAAGAATAAGCATCATTTATATTTGTGAATCATACTTTAGCATTTAATGCACTATTAAAATTCAGATTTGTGTTTGTTTACATTAGTTTATGCACTCTGAGTTAACATAAACTAACAATGGATGAGTTTATTGTCATTAACAAAGATTTAATACTGCACAAAGAATAAACACTGTAATATATTGTTCATTGTTCATGTTAATAAATACATTAATCCAACCTTATTGTAAAATATGGGGAAATGCATCAGATGTGTTCAATTTCTATTATTTAAAACCTCTTGGAAGTATTTTTAACATTATCAAATATCTGAAATGTAGCATCTGAACTGTGTCTTTAACTGTGGGGACCATAGTATAAGCTGAATAAATCCATCCAGTCATTAGAAAAATAATGTGGTCATATGTACAAACAGTAAGGTTGTATTAGTTCATGTTAATGCATTTCCTGTTCAATCTTTATATGCTCCCACTGAGCCAAATAATGAGAAAGAACCAAATCTCCTACCACAGCTATATGCTAAGATCTACTTAGCCTTACTGCCTAACAGAGGCGTAGCAACCGGGGGGATATGTTCCCCTCACTTTTAGAGACAGACCATTTAAAAACAGGTGATTAATAATTATCTGAATGTAAACTTTTAGAACTCATACAGCTGTCCCCCCACACTTTTAAAATGTCCGCTACACCCCTGCTGCCTAATGACTACAGCCCCATTGACAGCCTCTGCCAGTGCATTGATGAAATGAACAGTTGGATATGCCAAACTTTCTTCAGTTAAACAAAGAGAAAACTGAAGTCATTGCGTTTAAGAACAGAGATGAGGTTCTCAAGGTGAATGCATACCTTGGCTCTAAGGGCGTACTCACACTATGTACAGTTTCCTTGAACCGGGCCAAAGCACGCTTGTCCCCCCTCCCGTCTCCCCGATGGCCCGCACTCACATTACAATGGGGCCTGGGCATGCTTATGTCATCGATGATGCGCTGGTCAGAAGCGCTCTCGCTCAGCACAATGGAGATTTCTTTAGTTATAACGTAGTTTAAGTCATTTGATACGCAGCGACCCGCAGTTAAATATTTCGCTGAACAGATCCGCCACTTTTGACGCTCATAAACAATCATAAAGTCCCCGTACTGCAGGTATTAGGAGGTTTGCTGAAGGTGCAGAGCTGTCGTGCAGTGAGGGGTTTGCGTCTTTAATAAACTACGACAGTTTGCATTCATTGAACAGTAAGAATGATTAATAAACGCATATGAAACAGTCCCTTAAAAGTCACGTCTCGCTGTCAGTTTCGGGCTTTGGCGCGTTTTGCACTCACACAGAAGCATACCAAAGCCC
>NC_079443.1:52958698-53088698 GCF_903798145.1 Danio aesculapii | reverse complement strand
AGAGTTGACAGTAACAGTTGATGATAGCAGTGTTGAAATTAGCAGAGTTAACAGTAACAGAGTTGACGATAGCAGAGTTGACATTAGCAGAGTTAACAGTAACGGAGTTGACGAGAACAGAGTTGACGAGAACAGAGTTGACGAGAACAGAGTTGACATTAACAGAGTCAACATTAAAAGAGTTGACAGTAACAGAGTTGACATTAACAGAGTTGACGATAGCAGTTTACAGTAACAGTGTTGAAAGTAACAGAGTTGACATTAATAGAGTTGACATTAACAAGCTTGACAATAGCAGAGTTGACAGTAACAGGGTTAACGATAACAGAGCTGACATTAACAGAGTTGACAATAGCAGAGTTTGGGATTTTAGAAGAGTTGACGATAACAGAGTTGACGATAGCAGAGTTGATAATAACAGAGTAAACGATAGCAGAGTTTTGATGATTGCAGAGTTTTGGCAATAGCTGAGTGTTGACGATAGAAGAGTTGACAGTAACAGAGTTGACGAGAACAAAGTTGACAATAACAGAGTTGATGATAACAGAGTTGACATTAGCAGAGTTGACATTAGCGGAGTTGACATTAGCAGAGTTGACATTAGCAGAGTTGACATTAGTAGAGTTGACAGTAACAGAGTTGACAGTAACAGAGTTGACAGTAGCAGAGTTGACAGTAGCAGAGTTGACAGTAGCAGAGTTGACAGTAGCAGAGTTGACAGTAGCAGAGTTGACAGAAGCAGAGTTGACAGAAGCAGAGTTGACAGAAGCAGGGTTGACAGTAGCAGAGTTGACATTAGCAGAGTTGACATTAGCAGAGTTAGCAGTAACAGAGTTGACATTAGCAGAGTTGACAGTAGCAGGGTTGACAGAAGCAGAGTTGACAGAAGCAGAGTTGACATTAGCAGAGTTGACATTAGCAGAGTTGACATTAGCAGAGTTAGCAGTAACAGAGTTGACATTAGCAGAGTTGACAGTAGCAGGGTTGACAGTAGCAGGGTTGACAGTAGCAGGGTTGACAGTAGCAGGGTTGACAGTAGCAGAGTTGACAGTAGCAGAGTTAGCAGTAACAGAGTTGACATTAGCAGAGTTGACATTAACAGAGTTGACAGTAACAGAGTTAATGTTAGCAGAGTTAACTAACAGAGTTGACGATAACAGAGCTGACATAAACAGATTTGACGATAGCAGAGTTGACAGTAATAGGGTTAACGATAACAAAGCTGACATTAACAGAGTCAACATTAACAGAGTTGACATTAGCAAGTTGACAGTAACACAGTTGACATTAACAGAGTTGACATTAGCAAGTTGACAGTAACACAGTTGACATTAACAGAGTTGACATTAGCAAGTTGACAGTAACACAGTTGACATTAACAGAGTTGACGATAGCAGAGTTTACAGTAACAGTGTTGAAAGTAACAGAGTTGACATTAACAAGCTTGACAATAGCAGAGTTGACAGTAACAGGGTTAACGATAACAGAGCTGACATTAACAGAGTTGACAATAGCAGAGTTGGCATTTAGAAGAGTTGACAATAACAGAGTTAACGATAGCAGAGTTGACGATAACAGAGTTGACAATAACAGAGTTGACATTAGCAGTTGACAATAGCAGAGTTGACATTAACAGTTAAAGATAAGAGTTGACATCAACAGAATTGACAATAGCACAGTTGACGATTGCAGATTTGACAGTAACAGAGTTGATGATAGCAGAGTTGACGATAGCAGAGTGGATAATAGCAGCAGTGACAGTAGCAGAGTTGACATTAACAGAGTTGACGATAGCAGAGTTGATAATAGCAGCAGTGACAGTAGCAGAGTTGACATTAGCAGAGTTGACATTAACAGAGTTGACGATAGCAGAGTTGACGATAGCAGAGTTGATAATAGCAGCAGTGACAGTAGCAGAGTTGACATTAGCAGAGTTGACATTAACAGAGTTGACGATAGCAGAGTTGACATTAACAGAGTTGACGATAGCAGAGTTGATAATAGCATGGTTGACGATAACAGCAGTGACAGTAGCAGAGTTGACATTAGCAGAGTTGACATTAGCAGAGTTGACATTAGCAGAGTTGACATTTACAGAGTTGACGATAGCATAGTTGATAATAGCAAGGTTGACGATAACAGCATTGACAGTAGAAGAGTTGACATTTACCGAGTTGACGATAGCAGAGTTGATAATAGCAGAGTTGATGATAACGTAATTGGTGTTAACAGTGTCGACAGAAACAGAGTTGACATTTTCCTCTATGTCGTGTTTCAGCTCAAGATGCAACATAAATCACAAAATACAATGCATGCTGCCCCATAGTGATCATTTTATCCAGAAACTGCAGTCAAATGTATGTTTAGGTATGTTTCTGTATGTTTAAGTATATTTATAAAAATAGTCTGAAGCATGTACTTCCAATCAGCTTGTGTTGTGTAAGTTTATGGATGCACACTACCAGACCATTACGCAGAAGCAATTAGTGCTCATCTTCTTCTTCATTTCTACACAGGCAGACATGAAACGAGTGTCTCTGATGACAGTCGCACTCCTACAATCACTGTCAGGTATGAAACTCGTCTTACATTCTCTCATTTACCTTTAATGAGCGTGAAGCAGAGTAAGTGCAGAGGTGGAGATGTGAATCCTCTCCATCCCAGCAAATGTGCATCACTTCAGGGCTCCTTTAATGTCCAGGAGCATCAGGAGGTCCTGCGCATGTCACGCTTGTCACCTTTCTTTAAGTGCATCTGGCAAGCGTGGGTGTGTGGATTAATATTATATAGCCTACGGAAAGACTGTCGTATCAGCTATGAAAGCGCAGTAATCATCAGGGCAGATTCACGTTCGACTGCACTCTCTGAACATCATTGTTGACGGCATTCAGAAAGCTCACGGTTTTACAGAAGAGAAAGAGACGCTTGTAAATGCTGGATATATAGTATAAAGGCTCTCAATCGTTATTTCTAAATAAAGAGCAGACCTTGACACTGAGATGGCTCTCGTATCAACTTGACTGAACATTGATTCTAGTTAGAAGCCTAATGAATAGACATTTAGTGTGCTGTTGAATGGAGTGTGTGTGTGTGATTTTATTGTGTGAGAAGAAAGAGAGGTTTGAAGGACTGGTGTATTTAGGATCACTTCAGGTTCATGTCTCTGAGGAACTAGAGTAGGTGTTTCATTAGAGAATGAATCAGTGAGAAAACCAATCATTGAGTCAATGATTCAGGTTGATAGTTTGAATCAATGATCGATTCAGGGATTTCCTGAGTGAATGGTTCTTAAATTGAACAAATCACTTGACGTAACGGATCAGTTGATAACTGTTAGTTGTTTTTGTAACTCTTTTTGATTCAACTCTGATAATTAAATATCAAGTTAATCAGTGTTTTGACTGAATCAATTAAATGAACGATTCAATGATCTGATTTTGAAACACTGATTGAGGGAACGAGTTTTTGTAAATGACTCATTGAATCAGAATCAGTAATTCAGGTGATTTGTTTCAAACAATGATTGATTCAGGAATTTCATCAGTGAACGGTTCATAAATTGAACAAATCACTTCAACTAATAAATCAATTTACCACTGATTCAGTTAGCGTTTTTTGATACTCTTTTTGATTCATATTTGAGAATCAATCATCAAATTAAACAAAGCACCATTGAATAATTCAATGTTTTGACTGAATCAATTAAATAAATGATTCAATGATCTGATTTTGAAACACTGATTAAGGGAACGAATCTTAGTAAATGACTTATTGAATCAGAATCAGTTTGAATCAGTAATTCAGGTGATTTGCTTGAAACATTGATTGATTCGGGGATTTCCTCAGTGAACGGTTCATAAATTGAACAAATAACTTAAATGAATCAAATAATAACTGATTCAGTGAGCTGTTTTTGTAACTGTTCTTGATTCAACTCTGAGAATTAATCAAGTTAACCAATGTTTGGACTGAATCAATTGAATGAACGATTCAGTGATCTGATTTTGAAAATGATTCAGAGAATGAATCTCTGTAAATGAGTCATTGAATCAGAATCAGTAATTCAGGTGATTTGTTTGAAACAATAATTGATTCAGGAATTTCAACAGTGAACGGTTCATAAATTGAACAAATCACTTCAACTAATAAATCAATTTATCACTGATTCAGTTAGCGGTTTTTGAAACTCTTTTTGATTCATATTTGAGAATCAATCATCAAATTAAACAAAGCACCATTGAATAATTCAATGTTTTGACTGAATCAATTAAATGAATGATTCAATGATCTGATTTTGAAACACTGATTGATTAAGGTAACGAGTCTTTGTAAATGACTTATTGAATCAGAATCAGTTTGAATCAGTAATTCAGGTGATTTGCTTAAAACATTGATTGATTCGGGGATTTCCTCAGTGAACAGTTCTTAAATTGAACAAATAACTTAAATGAATCAATTAATAACTGATTCAGTGAGCTGTTTTTGTAACTGTTTTTGATTAAACTCTGAGAATTAATCAAGTTAACCAATGTTTTGACTGAATCAATTATATGAATGAATTAGTGATCTGATTTTGAAACAATGATTCAGAGAATGAATCTCTGTGAATTCAATGTGAATCATTGTTTCAAAATCAGATCACTAATTCATTCATATAATTGAATCAGAGTCAGTTTCTGATTAATTATTTATTCATGCATTGCCTTAGTGAATAAATCAGATTGTTCAAGAGATGATTGGGTCATGATTTTAACAAACTGCCTGAATTAATAAGCTCATTGAAAGTGCAGTAATCATCAGGACAGGTTCACGTTCAGTTGCACAGTTGCAGTCTTTGTAAATGACTCGTTGAATCAGAATCAGTAACACTGATTGATTAAGGGAATGAGTCTTTGTAAATGACTCATTGAATCAGAATCAGTTTGAATCAGTAATTCAGGTGATTTGTTTGAAACTATTATTGAATCAGGGGTTTCCTCAGTGAACGGTTCATAAATTGAACAAATCACTTGAATTAATCAATTTATCACTGACTCGTTTAGTGGTTTTTGCAACCCTTTTTGATTCAACTCTGATAATTAATCATCAAATTAATCAAAGCACCACTGAATGATTCAATGTTTTGACTGAATCAATTAAATGGATGATTCACTGATCTGATTTTGAAACACTGATTGATTCAGAGAACGAGTCTTTGTAAACGACTCATTGAATCAGAATCAGTACGAATCAGTAATTCAGGTGATTTGATTCAAACAATGATTGATTCAGGCATATCCTCAGTGAATGGTTCAACAAATCACTTAAATTAATGAATCAATTTATAACTGATTCAGTTAACTGTTTTTGTAACTCTTTTCGATTAATCTCTGAGAAATAATCTTCAAATTAATCAAAGCACCATTGAATGATTCAATATTTTGATCGAATCAACTAAATTAATGATTCAATTATCTGATTTTGAAACACTGATTAATTAAGGGAATGAGTCTTTGTAAATGACTCATTGAATCAGAATTAGTTTGAACCAGTAATTCAGGTGATTTGTTTGAAACTATGATTGAATCAGGGATTTCGTCAGGGAATGGTTCATAAATTGAACAAATCACTTGAATTAATGAATCAATTAATAACTGATTTAGTGAGCTGTTTTTGAAACACTTTTTGATTCATATCTGAGAATTAATCATCAAGTTAATCAAAGCACCATTAAATAATCCAATGTTTTGACTGAATCAATTAATTGAATGATTCAGTGATCTGATTTTGAAACACTGATTGATTCAGAGAACGAGTCTTTGTAAATGACTGAATCAGTTTGAATCAGTAATTCAGGTGATTTGTTTGAAACATTGATTGATTCAGGAATTCCGTCAGTGAACGGTTCTTAAATTGACCAAATCACTTGAATTAATTAATCAATTAATAACTGATTCAGTGGTTCAGTGCTGTTTTTGTAACTGTTTTTGATTCAAGAATTAATCAGGTAATCAATGTTTTGACTGAATCAATTAAATGAATGATTCAGTGATCTGATTTTTAAACACTGATTCAGAGAATGAATCTCTGTGAATGAGTCACTGAATCAGAATCAGTTTGAATCAGTAATTCAGATGATGTATTTGAAGCAATTATTTATTCATGGCTTGCCTCAGTGAATAAATAAAATAGTTTGGGTCATAATTTTAACAAACTGCCTAAATTACTAAGCTCACTGAAAGCGCAGTAATCATCAGGGCAGATTCACGTTCGACTGCACTCTCTGAACATCATTGCTGATGGCATTCAGAAAGCTCACGGTTTTACAGAAGAGAAAGAGACGCTCGTAAATGCTGGATATAAAGTATAAAGGCTCTCAATCGTTATTTCTAAATAAAGAGCAGACCTTGACACTGAGATGGCTCTCGTATCAACTTGACTGAACATTGATTCTGGTTAGTAATGAATGGACATTTAGTGTGCTGTTGAGTGTGTTATTTTATTATGTGAGAAGAAGGAGAGGGTTGAATGACATATGAAATATATAAGATCACTTCAGGTTCATGTCTCTGAGGAACTAGAGTAGTCGTGTTTCATTAGAGAATGAATCAGTGAACAAATGAGTCATTGAATCAATGAATCGGGTGATTTGTTTGAAACGCTCATTGATTCAAGGACTGCCTCAGTGAATAACTTATCTAAAATGTCAAAACGTTTCATTATCTGAAACCTCTTGGAATTAATTAATTACTGATTCAGTGAGCTGTTTTTTGATACAGGGATCATCTCTAAGAATGAATCGTGTAGTTGTTCAAAATCCTGATTGTTCAATCATGATTGTGAACAAAGGAGTCATTAAATCAATATTTTGAAACCATTTTAGATTCAAGGATCGTCTTTGAGAATAAATCAGATTGTTCAAAATGTGAATGAAGGATCCAATGTTTGAAAGAATCAATTAGATGAATGATTCAGTGATCTGATTTTGAAACACTGATTGATTCAGGGAATGAGTCTCTCTGAATGAGTCATTGAATCAGTAATCAAGGTGACTTGTTTAAAGCAATGATTTACTTTAATCATAGTTGAAACTGAATGAACGTTCAAGTGTTTTCAATGAATCATTTAAAATGAATGATTCAATTATCTGACTTTATGTGGCTCCCACTGTGAAAATTGCAGGATTCTACTCGATTCATTAATTTTGTCCCAACACAAATCAATTAAATTAACTTAGCAAATTTAAGTTGATTGAACTTAATTAATTTGTTCCTCCAAAAATCTCAAGAATTGCTGCTTCAGCTCATTTTAAATGAGTACTTTGAACAAGCAGGGAAAAAATATTATTTTAGCGCAGCATTCGGTGAAATATAGACAAAACCAGCTTTGTTATTAGATTTAAATGACACTTTTTTTAACCCAACAGTTAAGATTATCCATATTTGACCCAGCTTTAGATTATAACAACATAACCCAATGCTTTTTAGAGCAGAGAGCTGCTCATTAAACATTGTTTCTTTTCATTGCGTGACTTGTAGTAACAATTTTTGGATTCATCTTTAAGAATGAATCAAGTTGTTCAAAGTGTGAATGAATCATCCAATGTTTGAATGAATAAATTAAAAGAATGATTCAATGATCTGATTTCGAAACACTGATTAATAACTGAATAAATCACAATCACATGAACGGTTCATGATTAAAAAAAAAAACTTGGATTACTGCTTACACACGTTTTCAAAACAGTGCCCCCTTTTTCAAAACTCTCACACAATTCTCAAAAGTGCACATTTAAAATGCAGAATGCCTCACATCTCCTTCAAAATGTAACACTGCATTCAAAATGCCATAAACACAGGTCAGAATGAAGCATTTGCATCACATGGCAAACACGTCTTTCATAATAATAAATGTTTAGATATATCATGTAAACACTTGTTCTAAATCTAAAGCTCTGTGCTCTTCGTAGTCCTATATGTATATTTCAGTATAATGTTCTGCAGTGACAGTAATCTGCTGAGAGGAGGAACAGATACACTGCAAACTAATGCAATAAAAAACCCCAGAAAATATTCATTCGGCCAAACATATTTGGTTTATACAGTATATATAAACACGCTGTATGTAAAAATGAAAAAACAAAAGCGTTGGCCAGGTGTCCCTGCAGGGTTTAGCTCCAACTTGCCTCAAAACACCTGCCTGATTGTTTCAAGTATACCTAGTAAGACCTTGATTAGCTTGTTCAGGTGTGTTTGATTAGGGTTGAAGCTAAAATCTGCAGGACACCGGCCCTCCAGGAACAAGTTTGGTGATCCCTGCTTTACAGCATGGGGCTCAGCTTCCTCTAATCTTTTTTAGTGGAATTTAGGACTTAGAAAAGGTGAATATGCGGTAGGTACAAAACACCAAATTGTGGATGGGTGGAAAACCTGTTTTTTTCCTATCTTTGGACCAGAACAGCCCAGTGTCCCATCACCTTCAGCCTATACTAGACTAAAGCAGTGATTGGTTAGTGATCAGTTAAGAAATTAGTGTCTGCACATTTGAGGAGCGTGTGTGTGGAACCTTGTGAATAAGTGTAGCATTTTGATTGGTTGTGATTGGTTGTTTTAGGTAGATAATTGTGTGTGGAGTTTTGAAAAAGTGTTTTATGCAATTGAAAATTGAGTTCGAGGCTAAGAAACAGCTTCTGGTTTTGGAGATTTGAGCTGTAATTCATTACTGATTAATTCATCAGTGAACTGATTGTGAATCTTGAAGTTGAATCTTATTCAAAATGTGACTGAATGAATCAATTCTAAAGGATGTTATAACTCACACTGTAAACAATGCAGGGTTCCACACAATTCATTCATGTTGTCCCAACACAAATCGATTAAGTTCACTTCACAAATTTAAGTGGATTGAAAATAAAACAATTAGGTTGCCCCCCGAAATTCTCAAGAGTTGTGTTGTTTCAGCTCATTTTAAGTAAGTATTTTGAACAGCATTTGGTCAAATATAGACAAAGCCAACTTTGGGTTGTTTATTTTTTTATATTTGATATAAATGACACTCTTTAACCCAACAGTAGGGTTTATCCATATTTTACCCAGCATTAGGTTACGAAAATATACAATATATATATATATATATATATATATATATATATATATATATATATATATATATATATATATATATATATATATATATATATATATATATATATTAGGGGTGTCAAAATTAATTGTTTCTTCGGTGCAATTCGGACAATTCAGTATCGGTTCAGTAATAATAATAACCGGTTATTATGTACTGACGTCATTTATCTCATATGCGCTATAGCTGACTATAGCGAGGGAGGCGAGAGGCTGAGCGCGAGTATTTACAACACCCCCACTACTTAAAAACGCAGAAACTCTGCACAATTTCACTGTGTGTTTGCTGGATCAGTCTTTCACTGACACTTACAGCAGAAGACTCTATTTCACTGCGATTGAGAGAATGAAAGTACTTCATTTCTCTCTCACTGTGGCCCATTTGATCTGCTGGCATGACTTTTCCTCTCCTCTCGTCTGTGACAGCCATACTTCTAGATACAGACACGAGTGCGTGAGTTTTCTCCACTGTTTCTATCATGGATCAGCTGTGATCGCCGCTGCCGTTGATCAGTGTCACTCATATGTGAAGAGCGCAGCACACAACAGCCAATCATAGCCCTTTCTGTTGAGCGTGTGACCAATTAAAGGGGTGTAAGAGAACTTGGTAGACAAGGATCAGAAAGCGAGCGGGATATTTATATTTGTTTATATTATTTGCTATAAATGCTCGAGTTGTTTAAAGGTGCAGTTTATATATCTGACTGTTTGTATTAAAGGACAAAATTGTATTACAAATAGTATATTAATATATTTATACATTTTAATACAAGAATTGCTGCTGTGAAGTAAAATATAAAACTGCGTATGGAAAGCATCGTCAATGCACCGTGATGCACTGAGATATCAAACTGAACTGAATCGATGGCATGATAATCGTAACCGAACCGAACCATGAGACCAGTGTAGGTTCACAGCTCAAATATATATATATATATATATATTTGTGAGGTAAAAAAATTAAAAAGGGGGCCCTTGGATTTGCTATAGCCTCAGGGCCGGATTAAGAACACATTGGGCTCAATGTCATTTGACAAGTTAGATTTGTTTACAGTAACGCAATAGTTAGTTTCCCTGATAATGAGTTACTTTTATAATTATGTAAATCAGATTTGTGAGACGTAATTAATTAAAAATGTCATCAATTAAAAAGTAATTAAAAATTTGTGAGAGTTTGTAATTAATTTCTCTTTTAAAGGAACGGGCCTAACACTGGTGACGACAACACAACCCAACGCGTTTTTGAGTGTATTAACAGAGAGCTGCACATTAAACATTGTGTGTTTTCATTGCATGTATTGCAGTAAGTCAGTTATACATTACCCCATTTCCACATATGCAGTACATCAGAGTCGCTCCATAGTTATCTGTGTGGGCGTCAACACTGCAAAACCCCTATTTGTCAAGTGTGATTTTGAGCAGGTCGTGAACTTGTCACTGGGAGACAATCAATGCACATCTCGAAATATCTGTTACTGCATAAAATAAAGCCCGAGCTGGCCATAAACCTCCACCCTTTTGAGGGAGAGAAAAAAAAATCTCCTGTCTAAGCATAATGCTAAAATGTCTGAACATTTGCTCAAGGCGGTGTGAGTTTGCTCACTTCTGACATGGACATTCTTAGACACTACATGCCAAAGTCAATTTGATTTGCAGTAGAGCTGCTCATGTTTCCCACCGGGACAACAGTGCTGTGCCTGAAACACCAACTGCTGTCGCGCTTTATAATGAATTCCTCCTCATTAGTGTGTTCACGCGAAAACAGTGTCACCGATGAGGAATAAAAAAACTCCAGCGTGGCGTTCTTTCTTTGAAATGTGCTTTATACATCATTAAATCTAAATCACGTTGTGTCCTGTGTGTGTGTGTGTTTGTGTGAAAACAATAAATAATAAATAATGGATAAATAAATGAAGACACCGACTAGACAGCCTTCAAATTATTGAAGTTGATAAGGGTCTTTTTAGATTTGAAATATCATCATTTATTTATTTAGATGACTTCTTCAGGATGCACACACACACACACACACACACACACACACACACACACGACTCTTGTTAGTTTAAGAGGATGAAGATGAGGGAAATGTGTTCTTGGATGTGGGGACGGAAGCGAGTGGAAATGCATTATTTGTTTTATTGTGTTTTGTTTAATGCATGTTTTTCCCCATTCGTTTCTCCCATTGCTATTTAAAAGTGTTGTAAGTCCTAAACCAAACCAGCTACGAGGAGAATGGCAGCATTACATACTCGATTTGATGATTTGTTGCAAAAAATAAATATAAATATATATATATATATATATATATATATATATATATATATATATATATATATATATATATATATATATATATATATTAATATATATATGAACACCAAACTAAAAGATAAAGTGCTTCATTGAAGGATGGAACTACAATCACATGATGCACTGCAGATAAAATAGAATTTTTTTCAGCAAGAAATATAAAGCTTTTCAAATAAAGAGCCCATATTATACGTGAAATAGGATCAAGTTTTGGTTGTAAGGGTCTCCAACAACAGGCTGATCTGCATGCAAGGTCAAAAAACCCTTTCATGGTCTTATAATCTGCATTTATTTTAATCTTATTATCCCAGCGACTCCCATATGAATCGTTCAGTGATTCATTCAACCCAGGCTCATTCTGAGAACGTAGTCCCGGGGACGTTTCTGGAGACCGCGAAATACATAGTGCATACGGCTGCATTTCATTGTTTTAAGCGAACGCTGCGGGGCGGTGTGACGCCGTTCCCTTCGGCGCTTGCCGGCCGGCCAGCCGGCCGCTCGCCTCCGTGTGGAGGGCTTTCCCGCTGCAACCAGTTTGTCCGGTTAGCTCTTCGTGTACTCTGGCGGACTCGAGACGCAGAGAGGGGCTGACCACGACGACGACCGGGTTCGAATCCGGGGAAGAGCGGTTCCAGAAATCAGGTTAGACAACAAAAACAAAATCTAAAAAATGAAGCGAACAAGTTCGTCACAGGGTGAGAATGTGGTCAAAATCCGAAAACGTGGTAAAAATCAGACGAGGGCTTTTCTTTTTCTGGACGGCTTTTGTGAATCGTCGTTGGTTGGGTTTAGGGACGGAGGAGGGTGGGTCAGCCGATTGGCCGGTCGCACGGTCAATCATTCTGTCATCCAGGCAGACAGGCGGAAGGTCGTTCGACAGCGGCCTCTAGCGGGTTTATGCGAGAACGGCGCGGGAAAAAGCGTGCACAGCGGCCTCTCGCGGACTCGCGAAAACAAAAACTGCAAAAATACGTACCTCCCGGAACGTATTTCGCGGTCTCCAGAAACGTCCCTGGGACTACGTTCTCAGAATGAGCCTGGGTTGGATTCATTTGTTCCCAAACCCCTCCTTAGCGCAAAGCTAATCTTCACTGATTGGACCGATGACAGCCTGCTGCGATTGGTCAACACTGACAGCCTTCAGCACGAGACAGAGTGAAATGCCCAGAATGGCTTATCAACAATATTGAAGTAGTCAGAGTGCAGAGTGTATGTGTGAGCATACCTGCCAACACTCCTGTTTTTCCCGGGAGTTTCCCATATTTCAGACCCATCTCCAGCCACCCACCCATTTTGTTATCCTCAGTCCTCAGCATTTTGGTACAGTCTATAAAACCCAACTGTGGTTGCCAACATTGGTATAGGATGCGATCGCAGCAGCCACCTAAAACACGCTTCATGCTTCATAGTAGTAACTAATACCCGGTTCTCACCAGGGCCGGCGTGTCCATAGAGGCAACCTAGGTGGCCGCCTTGGGTGACAGAATAGTGAGGGTGGCGTCTGTGAACCCCCGGTCCTCACTTTCATCTGTAAACCAGTCACTTTTTCACTTTCGGGTTGAAGGTGGCCTGATCGCCGTTTGCCCAGAGCGCCAGTTCAGCGTGCTCCAGCCCAGAGTGTTATTCAGACACCTCACCCCTAACCTAACCCCCACGGTCTCCCAGATTTTTGAGTTTTCAGGGACAGATGTTGGCAGGTATGTGTGTGCAGTTAAACACCAGCATATTGCTCTAGTCTTAACCATGACACAGTATTAATCCACACAGCGGCAAAAGCTGAACTATTCTGAAACTTGACCGCCGCCGCCGTGTAAGAACAGCTGACGATGGCCATAGCAATGACAAACGGCAGAAGATCGCGAGCTCAAAAAATGCATTTAAATCCGTAAACAAAGCGGCATGCGTCACGTTTTCAACGTGGCTTCGCGATATGACAATATATAGAGTTAACCTGATACAGTACAAGTTGTTACAAGTAACAAAACACAACTAAATACATAATTTGCAAGCTAGAGAACACAAGGAGGCAGCCATTTTTATAACACTTACACTTGTGAAATGGAGGAAGAAACTGATCCAGGATCCACTGATTCCTGTACTGACATAGTCCCTTACATCAGTAGTCTTTTCTGATCCTTCCTTTAACAAACAGCTGACGAATCTTCCGTTGTAAGCGTGTAGAATCCAGAAGCAATTGAACAGCCAACCCAGGCTCATTCTGAAAGCGTAGTCCCGAGGATGTTTCTGGAGACTGCGAAATACATTCCGGGAGGTACGTATTTTTGCAGTTTTTGGTTTTCGCGAATCCGCTGTGTGCGCCTTTTTGGCTTCTCAGACATCTCCCGCGAGCCTTCGCTGTTCTCGCGTGAACCCACCAGAGGCTGTGTTGAACTAACGTCTGTCTGTCCGACTGGCTGAATGATTGACTGGGCGACCGGCCAATCGGCCGGCCGACCCACCCTCCTCCTTCCCCGAACCCAACCAACGATTTACAAAAGCCGTCTGGAAAAAGAAAAGCCCTCGTCCGATTTTTACAATTTTTTTTTTTTTACCACATTTTCGGATTTTACCACATTCTCACCCTGTTATGAACCTCTTCGCTTTATTTTGTTAGATTCTGTTTTAGTCTTGCCTGATTTCTGGAACCGCTTTTCCCCGGACTTGAACCCGGTCGTCGTTGTCGTGGTCAGCTCCTCTCTGCGTCTCGAATCCGCCGACGCACAGGACGAGCTAACCGGACAGACTGGTCGCGACGGGAAAGCCCTCCACACGAAGGTAAGCGGTCTTGCTATAGGATGCAATCGCAGCAGCCGCCTGAAACACGCTTCATGCTTCATAGTAGTAACTAATACCCGGTTCTCACCAGGGCCGGCGCGTCCATAGAGGCAACCTAGGCGGCCGCCTTGGGCGACAGAGTAATGAGGGCAGCGTCCACACGACGGTAAGCGGTCAGCTGGCAAGCGCTAAAAGGAACGGCGTCATACCGCCCCGCAGCGTTCGCTTAAAAAACTAAATGCAGCCATACGTACCTCCGGCTACATAATTTGCGGCCTCCAGTAACGTCCTCGGGGCTACGTTTTCAGAATGAGCCTGGGTTGTGAACAGCACAAGGCTGGGCTATAATGCTGAGGTATTTTTGCAAACATAATCCTCAACCACTGACTCTTCACAGTTTTTTCCTCTCCGCTGTCGCCACTGGCTTGCTTGGTTCAGGATCTGTAGAGCTGCGCATCGTTGGATTTGCCCTTCAGTGTTTGGACTCTCAGTAGTGAATATTAAACCGCACTGAACTGAGCTGAACTGAACGTAAACACTGAAAACTGAACTACACTGTTTCAATTTACTATAATCTATGTGAAGCTGCTTTGACACAATCTACATTGTAAAAGCGCTACACAAATAAAGATGAATTGAATTGAATTGAATTTCATCTCTGGGTAGAGAAAGTAACACTAACTTTCCCCTCACACTTCCAATAATATCCAGCTGAGCCCAGCGTGACTTCATTCAACCGGCGTCTGCTACAGTGTGTGTCTACGTTTTTTTCCTTGCTAGTGGGCGGGGCTGCAGGTTTCAATTTTCCGGGGTTTGCATGCACAACAACGTCACGTTGAAACGGTTAATGACTCGTTATCAAGACGATTCATTTTAAGGACTAGGAGTCGACTCTTTTATAAATGTATCAATAGTTTTAAACACTGTGCACTTTCAGATTTAAGCCTTAGCTGGATATTTCCCTTCACTTTCGCTGTGTTAAACACTACATAGAAGGTCATTCTCAAAAACCCATAATAGGTGCTCTTAAGTTGTTTATTAAAGCAATAAATTTCAAGCTTTTTATTAAATATGCAGGTATTTTGACAGTGACTTCATTGAGTTTTTATAGTGTGCAGAGCTAAGTATCTGCGTTACAATTTCTGTGTTACAGTACTCTGATTGGTGGAATGTCTGTACAGCATTATGGGTAATGTAGTTTTCCCTGCACAAATGCGAATAGCTGTTGTAAAGGTGAAGTAATTCTTTAACAACAACAAAACCAGATTTACTCGCATAACAGCATCAGAGACCGCCTTTACAGGTTGATCAGTTATTACAAATCAATTTATACATTTATTTAAAAGTGTTGTACATCCTGACCCAAACCAACCAGTTGTGACCACACAATCTCACGGCAATTCGTAACGTTTTGATTTAGTGGCTAATTCATATAAATTCGAACAATCTTATTTGTACAATTTAGTATGATTTGCGCATCCCTTATTGACGGTTAGGTTAAAAATGTACATTTTTGTTCGACTGAACTCAAAGAATTCATATGATTTAACCACTAAACTGACAGATGTGTAAAATAGTTAAGTTTCCTCGTGAGATTTGGCTGGTCGTGAGGAGAATTACAACATTACAAACTCTGCTTTAAAGTAAACAAGTTGTATGGATAAGGATGGAACTAAAATCCCATGAAGCACTGCAGATACAAGAAATTTAAAACTGTTCAGTTAATTGATTAAATTCAATTAAACTAATTTATTAAAACAATATCTATCAAGCTTTTAATATAATAAGCGGGTATTTTTAGAGTGAGTCTATTATCATTGGAGTGGGCGGAGCTAAATATAATTTTTGGCACAATTTTTTGTTGGAAAGCTCTGATTGGTGGAATTTCTGTACAGCATTTTGGGTAATGTAGTTTTTTCATGCACTAATGCAAACAGCTGTTGTAAAAAAGTTAAACTAATCTATTAAATTAGCATATTTCATTTTTTTTTAAAATATGCAGGTATTTTGAGAGCATTCATTTATATTATTGGAGTGGGAGGAGCTAAATATATATATTTTTGCAGCGTTTTCTTGTTGCAGAGCTCTGATTGGTGGAATGTCTGTGCAGCATTTGGGGTAATGTAGTTTCATGCACTAATGCAAACAGCTGTTGTAAAAAAGTTAAACTAATCTATTAAATCAGCATATTTCATGTTTTTATAAAATTTGCTGGTATTTTGAGAGCATTCCTTTGTATTATTGGAGTGGGCGGAGCTAAATAGATATTTTTTGCACCATTTTCTTGTTGCAGAGCTCTGACTGGTGGAATGTCTGAACAGCATTATGGGTAATGTAGTTTTTCCAGCACAAATACAAACAGCGGTTGTAAAAAAAGTAAAACTAATCTATTAAAGCAATATATTTCATGCTTTTTATATAATATGCAGATATGTTGAGAGCACTCCTTTGTGTTATTGGAGTGGGCGGTGCTAAATATCATTTTTTGCACAATTTTCTTGTTGCAGAGCTCTGATTGGTGGAATGTCTGTACAGCATTATGGGTAATGTAGTTTTTTTACATAAATACAAACAGCTATTGTTAAAAAAAGGTAACTAATCTATTAAAGCAATATATTTCAAGCTTTTTATAAATTTCCCAGGAATTTTGAGAGTGAGTCTATTATCACTGAAGTGGACGGTGCTAAATATAATTTTTTGCACCATTTGCTTGTTGCAGAGCTCTGATTGGTGGAATGTCGCTACAGCATTATAGGTAATGTAGTTTTTTTACACAAATACAAACAGCTATTGTTAAAAAAAGGTAACTAATCTATTAAAGCGATATATTTACATTTTTTTAAATAAAATATGGAGATGTTTTGTATCGTTGGAGTGGGTGGAGCTAAATATACATTTTTGGCACAGTTTCCTTGTTGCACGGCTCTGATTGGTGGAATATCTGTACAGCATTATGGGTAATGTAGTTTTTCTGTGCACAACTAAAAACAGCTGTTGTAAAAAGCTAAACTAATCTATTAAAGTAATATATTTTCAACTTTTTATATAATATGACGGTATTTTGAGATTGACTTTATATTATCATTGGAGTGGGCGGAGCTAAATATACATTTTTGGCACAATTTCCTTTTTGCAGAGCTCTGATTGGTGGAATGTCTGTACAGCATTATGGGTAATGTAGTTTTTTTGTGCGCAACTAAAAACAGCTGTTGTTAAAAGCTAAACTAATCTATTAAAGTAATATATTTTCAACTTTTTAGACAATATGAAGGTATTTTGAGATTGACTTTATATTATTATTGGAGTGGGCGGAGCTAATATATACATTTTTGGCACAATTTCCTTGTTGCAGAGCTCTGATTGGTGGAATGTCTGAACAGCATTATGGGAAATGTAGTTTTTCCCTGCACAAATACAAACAGCTGTCTTTAACAATCCCAAAATCAGATTTAATCAATGAACAACCTCTGATATAAAAACAGGCCTGCCTTTAAAGGTTTATAAACTATTAATATACAAATAAATTTCATTATGGATAAAATCAATGGAGTTTTACTTTCACTGCACATTTGTACATCAACAATGTCACACATTTACCCAATATGGTGCACAATTTGAAACATGTCTGCTTTATTTGACATGTTTTACACCTTTAAAAGGTCCAAATTCCCCAAATTAAAATATAAACAAAAAAACATCCTATAATTTTTATATAATTTATATAATTACTATTATTTGCCCTCAATATATGCATCTGCTTCTAAAGAAAACAATGAGCTTTATTTTAAACTTTAAATTTAGGAAGTTGGCATCAAAATACATGTAAGAACATAACCCAAAAGGGTGTTTGCATTTCCTTGAAATCTTCCAGTACACTCTGTTTAATATCTCAGTGGGTTAATTCGCGGATTAAAGCTCAAAGATTACCAGCAAACCAAGCATAAGCTTAATGAGTTATTAATGCCTACGCAGAGGATTTGGTGAAATTAGGTTGCAACTCTTAGACTCCAGATCATATTAGTTTCATCCAACTCACTCTTTGTTAATGGCCTGAAGAGGCTGCAAAACATATTTCTGCAAACATTTTCAGTCTCAAAAATGCAATGCATGTGTTTATTTGTCTAATCTTAGGATTTTGTTTTGTTGTACCAATCAAAACGGCAAAAAATAATGACTTCTGCTTAATTAAATGACTTAAACAGCAATTAAATACACAGATAGTCATTTGGATAATCTTAAATATGTCTAATATTCAAAACTACCTATTGCACAAATGCACATTTGGATCTGGCTTGCTTGTTTTAAATCCTTCATTCTTACTCATGTTTATATGGAAACCTGATTAATAAAACACTTATAATGCAGTCAGAAATTAAATGCATGGATTTAATGGGAAATATCAAACTCAAGCTCTAAATAAAGTTGCATTTCATTTGATCCCATTTGTTTTGGTAAAATAGTTCACATTTTGCTGATTTTACAATGCTGATGTACGTGAATGCTTGACTGATTATAATCATTTGTATAGTCCTAAAAATATCTGTTGATCAAAACTACATATTGCATATATGTCATTTGGGTCACACTTTAAAATAAGACTGTGTTAGTTAATGTGTTCACTAACAAGACCTAATAATGGACAATACAGTATGTACAGCATTTATTAATCATAGTTTAACATTTATTAATGCAGTATTGAATTCTAAAGCTGTGCTTGTTAACATTAATGCACTGTGAGTAAACATGAAATAACAACGGATGACTTTATTTTCATCCACTAACATTAAGCATGAATAAATACTCAAATAAATGCAAAGTTTATTCATTGTTTTGTAAATGCATATGCACAAATACAACATCTGAACTGCGACTTTAGCTGTGGGAACGTGAGTATAGGGGGAATAATGCTCTCTGTACTGTTGAATTGAGTTGAGCAACAACTCACACCACTCACTACATTCATATTACCTGCCTGTTATTAAGATATGAACTGTTTATTAGCACTTATAAAGTATGATCTTTTTTTACATCCCTAATACTACTGCCTATGATAAGCAGCTACTTAGTAGTTTAATGAGCTAAAAGTCTTAGTTGATGGCTTGTTTATAGCCTAAATTGTGCATTAAAATAAAGAGTGACCTTAATAATGTAAAGCCACTTCAGGTGTGTGTTATTTTTATCATAATTCAACAGTTATTCCTTTCTTAACAAATGGAAACTTATATTAAAGTGATTAATGTTATTCATAGATAAAAACACACCCATGTCTGACTTTTCTTTTCTAAACGCACAGTTTACTAGTTGAGATCTGCACCGCAAAATCATTTTTGTCGTGTTTCTAGTCCAAAAATCACAAATATTCTTAAATAAAGAAGCATTTTATATAGAAGTCAAATATGTTGAGGTGTTTTCAGAAATAATATGTAAAAATTAGTGTTTTCAGCATTCATAAATCAGGATGCTTTAATCTGAATTAAATGTAATAAAAACTTTATTTAAAAAATGTAATTGAAAATTTCTAAAAAATTATACAAAATATTGTCAAAATTGAGGGAGTTTTTGTTTTAGAAAGGGCGTGAATCTGCTGGTAGGTTTTTTTTTTTTTTAAATGCTTGTTTTCCTGTTGAATTGTGTAATTGTTTAAAGAATAGATTAAACAAGACAAAAACTCTCAGACATAAGCATTTTATTGCAGTTGAGTTTCATTTTGACTCATTATTTCTGAAAACAGCTAAATATTTTTGTTCCTCTAGAAAATGCTTCTTGATTTTAAAAAGTCTGGATATTTGTACTAAAAACAAGACAAGAACTCTCAGGCAAAAACATTTTATTGCAGGTTTGCAGTTCATTTTGACTCATTATTTCTGAAAAAAAAAAAAAAAAAAAAAAAATATATATATATATATATATATATTGTGTAAAAAAAATCTGGAATTAAACATTTCTAGATATTTGGAATAGAAAAAAACACTGAGACAAAACAAAATGTTTTGGCAGTTTTGCAGTTTAATCTGAGTCATTAGTTCTGAAAACAACAATCTCTTTTTGCTTTTCTAGAAAATACTTTAATTTAAGACTTTTTTTTAGATATTTGGACTAGACACAAGACAAAAAATGTAAGACAGAAAAGCTTATTTCACAGCTTTTCCAGTTTATTTAGACTTGTTAATTTCGGAAAAAAAAAAAAAAAAAAAAAATATATATATATATATATATATATATATTTAATTAATTTATTTTTTGCTTCTCTAGAAAACACTTTGTGATTTGAGACCTTCTAGATATTTGAACTGGAAAACAAGTCAAAACTCTAAAGCAGAAAATCATTTTTGACAGTTTTCCAGTTCAATTTGACTCATTATTTCTGAAAACATCAAAATATTTTTGCTTCTCTAGAAAATGCTTCTCAGTTTAAGAATTTCTAGGTATTTGGACTAGAATCAAGAAAAAAACCTCTTAAATGAGAAAATATCTTTTTTGCATTGCACCCATGGCTGACACTTCTCTAAATGCACATTTACTGGTTGAAATCCCTCATTCATCCTCGTGTGAAGTTGAAATGTTCATTTCGACATCTTTTCTGAAATAGTTTTTTTTTTTTTTACTTATTTCTGAAAACAACTAAATATTTTGCTCGTCTGAGGAAATGCTCAATGATTAAAGACTTTCCAGTTATTTGAAGTAAAACAAGACAAAACCGAAAAGCATTTTTCAGATTCTGTTGACTAATTTCTGAAAACAACTAAATATTTTTGCTTGTCTAGAAAAAGCCTCTTGATTTAAGATTTTATATTTGGACTAGAAACAAGACAATAACTCCAAGATAGAAAACCCTTTTTGGCTGTTTTGCAATTCATTTTGACTCATTATTTCTGAAAACAACTAAATATCTTTTGCTTTTCTAGAAAATACTTACCGATTCAAGTTTTTCTAGATATTTGTACTAGAAACAAGACAAAAACTACAAGATTTTCTAGAAAATACTTACCGATTCAAGTTTTTCTAGATATTTGTACTAGAAACAAGACAAAAACTACAAGATTTTCTAGAAAATACTTACCGATTCAAGTTTTTCCTAGATATTTGTACTAAAAACAAGACAAAAACTCCAAGACAAAAAACACTTTATTGCAGTTTTGCAGTTCATTTTGACTCATTATTCCTGAAAACAACAAAATATTCTAGCTTGTCTAAGAAAATGGTTCGTGATTAAATACTTTCAAGATATTTGAAGACAAACTCTGAGACAGAAAAGCGTTTTTGGCAGTTTTGCGGTTCATTTTGACTCATTATTTCTGTAAACAACAACATATTTTTTTGTTTCTCTATAAAAGCTTCTTGATTTAAGATTTTCTAGATATTTGGACTAGAAACAAGACCAACTCTTAAGTAAAGCATTTACTTTAGCTTTGCACCCATGTCTGGCATTCTCTAAATGCACATTTACTTGTTGAAATCCCTCACTGGGGCTGAAATGTAATTATCTGTGAAGCGTCTGAATCTCCTACACCAGTCCCATCACGCGAGCGGCCCACCAGCGGCAGGGCATGATGAGTCTGCAGACAGGCCGACAGCCGTGGTAGTTGTAGGGCCAGGGCCAGTAACCACCCAGAGGCTCGCACACCCGCTCGCAGTGAGTGTAGCTGCGGTGACATTCAGTACAGCAGATCCCACGATGATCCAGCATGGGGTCGAACACCATGGTGCCCTCCGAACCCTGGTTCTGCTGCTGAGACAAACACCAAACAGAGCACTCAGCTATTAGTACTCATCAGTCCTGCAGTTAAAGTCACAATTATTTGCACTCTGATATTCTGATATTTTTTCTATATCAAATATTTCCCAAATGATGTTGAACAGATTCAGGAATTTTTCACAGTATTTCCTATAATATTTTTTCTTCTGGAGAAAGTCTTATTTGGTTTATTTCGGCTAAAATAAAAGCAGGTTTTAATTGTTTTAAACCCATTTTAATGTCAATATTATTAGCCCCTTAAGCAATATTAGTTTTGGATTGTCTCCAGAACAAACCATCATTATACAATGACTTGCCTAATTACCCTAACTTTACCCTAATTAACCTAGTTAAGCCTTTAAATGTTACTTTAAGCTGAATACTAGTATCTTGAAGAATATCTAGCCAAATATGATGTGCTGTCATCATGGTGAAGATAAAAGAAATCAGTTATTAGAAATGAGTTATATACAGGGCTGGCGCATCCATAGAGGCGACCTATGCGAAAACCCCAGACAATCTAGGCAACGACCGTCACCCCCCCTCACTAAGCATTAATTCCACAACTGTCTCAACCCCCCACCCCAACTTAGCATGAATTCCGCCACCGTCTCAACCCCCACCCCCACTTAGCATGAATTCCGTGACCGTCACAACCCCCCACCCCCACTTAGCATGAATTCCGTGACCGTCACAACCCCCCACCCCCACTTAGCATGAATTCCGTGACCGTCACAACCCCCAACCCCCACTTAGCATGAATTCCGTGACCGTCACAACCCCCAACCCCCACTTAGCATGAATTCCGTGACCGTCACAACCCCCAACCCCCACTTAGCATGAATTCCGTGACCGTCACAACCCCCAACCCCCACTTAGCATGAATTCCGCGACTGTCACAACCCCCAACCCCCACTTAGCATGAATTCCGTGACCGTCACAACCCCCAACCCCCACTTAGCATGAATTCCGTGACCGTCACAACCCCCCACCCCCACTTAGCATGAATTCCGTGACCGTCACAACCCCCCACCCCCACTTACCATGAATTCCGCGACTGTCACAATCCCCCACCCCCACTTAGCATGAATTCCGCGACTGTCACAACCCCCCACCCCCACTTAGCATGAATTCCGTGACCGTCACAACCCCCCACCCCCACTTAGCATGAATTCCGTGACTGTCACAACCCCCCACCCCCACTTAGCATGAATTCCGCGACTGTCACAACCCATGTAGCTGAATCAGTCAGCTACATCTGGCAACACTGGTTGAGGGTGGCGGTCCTTTGCCTAGAGTGGCAGTTCAACTTGCTCCGGCCTTGTTATATAAACTATTGAGCCCGATCATATATTTGTTTAAATAGCAAATCTATTTGCGCCACTTTGTGGACTCATGGGTGTGCTGGTCTAAAATAGAGGTGTGCATCATTGGTTGCTATTTGGAGGAACTGAAATAGACCGCACCATTGACCAACGAAAAGCTGCTCTAAAGTCCAGCTGAGAGCGTTAGTTATGCGCATATATGGTCCAAACACTTACACACTGCTGAATACACACAAGATGTTCAGCAATACACAAATATCTGTACAGATGAAAACAATTAAAGGAATAAAATTCTACATAATTCTATATTTCTACATCAATATAAACACCACTGCCTCCATGCATTCTTCATGCCTCCATGCCTTTTTTCAGTTTATTCATGACAATCTGTATAATATTGTAATTATCATTAGTATTATTTATTATGTGCATATTTATATTTGTTTTAATAAAACTAGTTTAGATTTGTCCTCCTGTGGGGTTTTGGAGATGTCTCCATCAACATATGGAGCATAAGAACAGGACGTGTGTTTGGATATAACTCAGTGTTTTGACCACACTCATTATTATTGTTCATTTATTCCTTTGCTGGAAATTAGAGCTGAATTTAGAAATAGTTTTGACACAAATCTTTGAGCTTAACAAACTAAATTAAATATGTCGGCTAATGGATGTGTTCAGTGGAGTGAGTTTGCTCCGTTTCCTTACTCCACCAAAGAAAAGGAGTAAAGTAAAGAGTAAAAGGAAAGTAAAGAGGCTGAATGGAGGAGGCTCGTTCTTTATCCTCGCGCTGCAGATGCTCTGTTTAACTATTTTCTCACTAGTGAAGTGTTCAGTTTTTACACTTACAAAGTCCACCATGTAAATAGCAAATGCGCCATGGTGTGACGCAACTGACTCTAAAAGGGAATGAGAGATGAGACTCTGATTGGTTTAATGCATGTTATGCTCAAAACACACCCAGAACTCATGAAGAGAATAAGCACAGCCCTGTTAGACCATGCGCTGGGGCGCAGAGTGAATTTATCCATCCTTAATATAGCAAAAGTGGATTCGGACATGCCCTTAATGCTTTTGCGCCATACGCTTTAGACTTTGCGCCTAGATCGTTAAAATAGAGCCCTTTATGTTTAGAAATGTGTTGAAAAAAATCTTCTTTCCATTGAACAGTGGAAAAAAATATACAGGGGACACATAACTAGGCTAATTAGGCAGGTCATTGTATAACAGTGGTTTGTTCTGTAGGCAATCAAAACTAATATTGCTGAAGGGAGCGAATAATATTGACCTTAAAATGGCTTTAAAACCATTAAAAACTGCTTTTATTCTAGCCGAAATAAAACAAATAAGACTTTCTCCAGAAGAAAAAATATTATAAGAAATACTGTGATGAATATCTTGCTCTGTTAAACACCATTTGGGAAATATTTGAAAAAGATATTCACAGTAGGGCGAATAATTCAAACTTGTATAAACCAGAACTATTAGTTTCCTAAAATAACCATGCTATGGACTCTCTGTGTTTGGTAATGAAAGACTGAAGGTATTTCTCACGTGATAGGGGTTCTCTGGGTTGTATTCGGGCCCTGTGGGTCTCTCGTCTCTGGCTGAAGCTGTGGAGTTTCTCCGTCTGGCCGGTTGTCGATTTATTCCAGCTGAAGTCTGGCGTCTCATTCGTGTCACGCTCCTCCTCTTCCTCAGCGCTTAACAAACACCACAATTTCAACATTAACAGCATTAAAGAGACACATTTATGAGCTTCGGATGGAGATCACCACCTAATGTCAGAGTCTGTGTGTGTAAATGACTAACACACTGTAACAATCATTGTGTTTTTGTCGTGTTTTCAGCCAAAAAAATCTACAGTCAAGCATTAAAGTGAATCTGGTCCTACTTTAAATGTTGACTGCTGTAAATATTCATAAATATAAGATTCATCAAGAACAGAGATGAATAGTAACGAAGTAGAACTACTTCACTGCTGTACTTAAGCACTAAAAGGCTGTACCTGTACTCTACTGGAGTATTGTTTTTTCCTCCTACTTCCACTTTTACTTCAGTACATATTATCGATGAGTTTAATACTTTTACTCTGATAGATTTTTTATGTGCCGCATCGTTACTCGTTACAATTATAACAATGTTACGAATCATTCCAAACCTCATTATCAATGCCAGAGCAGCAGATGGCGCTGTCACAGGTTTGAATAAGCTGGCTCGTCATCATTCAGTCGATCAAAGAAGACAACGCTGCCTGCCTGCACTGAGAGCACTTTAGTTTGTTTTCGACATGGAAAACCCAGAAGTTCCACCTTCAACTCCTTTACTTTCAACAGTTCGTGGTGATGAGGAAAAAGACCACCCCTGGCCCTATTTAGAGTCCATGTTTGCATTTATCGGAGTGAAAGACAGTTCATATAGAATGAAGTGCATACTCTGCCTCCCGAAAGATTGTGAAATAAAGGCCTTCAAAAATTCACTGTCGAATTTGAAGAAACATATCAAGTTTAAATAATATAATACACAAAACACAGCAGTTTGAGCTATCCATAAACGCTGGATAAGTTAACTAACGTAAGCTACCCGCGGTTCATAACATGCTGCGATGTTCACTTAACGTTAACTAGCTGGCTATCATAAAGGCTGTGTCACACTGAATGGTGTTTTTGACCCATCGTTTATACACACACACATATATATATATATATATATATATATATATATATATATATATATATATATATATATATATATATATATATATAATAAATTGTGAACCATTCGTTCTGCTTAATCACGTTCCCCAAAAAAGATATTTGAAATAAACAAAACAATACGATGTCTTTTGACTGCTTATTATAAATAATTTTTAGGGCTTTTCCACTTTAATGACAGGATAGTGTGGGGAGCAGAGAGAGGGGCAGCATCGGCAAAGGACCTTGAGCCGGGAATCGAACTTGGGTCACCGTGAGCACCTGGGTGCTATATGTCAACGCACTAACCACTAGGCTATTGGCACCGACATTGACTGCTTATCGACTTCATTACACAATACTTGTACATTTACTTTCAGTATTTGAGGGGTAAATTTTAGAATAAATTACTTGCAATACTTAAGTACAACAAACGTTGAATACTTTAGTACTTCCACTTTAGTATGGTGCTTAAAGAGCACTTCAACCTCTACTCAAGTCACTTTTTTGATAGAGCACTTGCACTTTTACTTAAGTCTGGGTCTCTAGTACTTTATACATCTCTGATCAAGATATATCTGAACAAATATATTTTTATCTGGAAAAAAGGGATAATAAGTAAGTTTCTGTTTAAGAAATTAGTGAAAAATGTCAAAGTTTGTAAAATTTCAACACAGATTGGTACTGAACTTGTTATTTTTGACAACCCTAGTTAGAGCCAAGCAGCAACATCCTGCAAACATCCCATGAACAAAATGGTGACGGTTGGCCACGCCTACTTGTTGCTTCATTTGCTCTCTTCAGAAACCTATGGGTGACATCACGGATACTACGTCCATATATTTTACAGTCTATGGTTATTCCATGGGCTTCTGTGTTGTTCCATGTGCTTGTGTTATGATGTGGTCCTTTTCTGTTCTGTTCTGTTACGGGACTGGTCTACATTGTCATGTCTGTGATTCCAGTGTGTCTTTTCAATAAAGTGAAAATCGTAACAACGTAGACCAGCCCAGGAACTAAACAAAAGCAGGGGTATAAATACAAGGTGCATAATAACTCTGATAACACACAGGGGAGGAACACAGGTGAAACTCATGGAACTAACTAGAGGCGGGAAAACAGAACAAAGGAGCACATGATCATAACAAAACCACATGGAATAAACAGCCTGATCTCATGAGAAAACGTAAGTATTTTACGTTTTGTCAGTTTAGTGGCTAATTCGTACGAGTTCAGTCGTACGAAATTGTACGATTTTAAAAAGGAGGCGTGTCACCTAACCCCACCCCTAAACCCAACCGTCACTGGGGGATGAGCAAATCGTACTAAATATTACGAATTAGATCGCACGAATTCTTACGAATTAGCCACTAAATCAAAAAGTTACGAATTGCCATGAGATTGTGTTGGAGTAACACACTGGAAAGTCACATGACAAAACAGACACAGGAACACCAGACGAGAGCATGACGCATACAGTGTTATGCCTGGATTTCATCAATAGCCTTGCATTTACTAACAAAGACTATATCTGAAGTGTTTGGATTGTTGGGGAAACCAGAGCACCCGAAGGAAACCCAAGCCAACATAGAAAGAACATGCAAACTCCACACAGAAGCCGGGGCTTGAACCAGCGACCTTCTTGCTGTGAGGCGACAGCACTACCTACCGAGCCACTGCATTGCCCTAAACTGATATTGTCTTATTATTCTCTTTTTTATGTATAGTCATAGAGCAAACAAATCGTATAGCTGTTAGATATATAGTTGAGGTCAGAATTATTAGCCCGCCTGGTTACGAGATATTTTTCAAGATGCTAGTATTCAGCCTAAAGTGACATTTAAAGGCTTAACTAGGTTAATTAGGGTAACTAGGCAGGTTCGGGTAATTAGGTGAGTTATTGTACTGTATAACGATGGTTTGTTCTGTAGACTATCGAAAACAATATATAGCTTAAAGGGGCGAATAATATTGACCTTAAAATGGCTTTTAAAAAATTAAAAGCTGCTTTTATTCTAGCTGAAATAAAACAAATAAGACTTTCTCCAGAAGAAAAAATATTATCGGAAATACTGTGAAAATTTCCTTGCTCTGTTAAACATCATTTAGGAAATAAAAAAAGAAAATTCAAGCGGGGCTAATAATTCTGCTGTACACTGTAAAAAATGGCCATGATTTCAACGGTAAAAAACTGTAAAAATGTTACAGTACAAATCTGTAACCTGGTTAACAGTATGTTTCCTTAATATATACGGTGAATAACCGTAAATTGACTTTCCCAGAATTCCCTGCATGGCACAACACTTTTTATGCTTTTTGTTGACATTACTATGGATCTTTTTAGTTGTTTCCCCATCAGTGATGTACATTAGAGATATATGTTACATCTAATGTTGATAAACTATGTTTATTTCATGACTTTAATTTTATGTGTGTTACAATACTGGTGTTTAGTAGCTGTGTGAATGACACTGAGCACCTTCTAGACACTGCTTCACTTTTCTGGGGTCCGTTCTACGTACCTCGCTTAAATGATTTGGCAGATCCTGGATCTTTTAATCTTGATAACTAATTCGGTTCTTCAAACAAGTTCGTGAATCAGATTAAAATGTCTGGATGAACTGATCTGAGATCGCTGTGTGTGTTGTGAAGGACAGATCTATCGATCCTCAATCATGATCAGCAATGCAACGATTGGCTAACGGCACAGCAGAGTAATGACATCATCTGCTTGATATTTAATTATCCATGTGAGCTAAATGACAGAAAGTTAGCAGTAAACAGTTTGTTAATTATGACACGCAATAACTTTCCACATTTGTTGTGAGCTGCAGGCTTTACACTTTCATGAGTCAAGAGTATTCATCATGTATTTCAATGCACATCAATGTATTTAGTTCTACATTTAGAGAAGATTTTCTTCATTATAGTAGCCTAGGCCTACTCAAGTATTTTTAATCAGCGTAAGGAAAAACTGCATTAATTAATTTTGCATCAAAAAAGCATGTTGATATCGGTCATGGTGTCTGCAGCTTATTTGAAGCATCAAATCACTGGTCTATTAGCGGTCAAAACACGTGCATGACTGCATAAATTATTATCCTTTATCTTATTATATATTATTAAAAGTTGAATATTGTGTATGTGCGTGTTTGTATCTAAAAAGTTCACATCAATAAATGTTCTCTTTGAACCAGCAGGTGGCAGTCTTTGTACTTTATTTCGCAGTGCAGGTTGTATAAGTTTTATTAATATATATATTTTTACTTTATATATAAAAATATATATATTTACTATTTTCCCAAGTGTATATAACTACTACTGTAAGAAAATGTCAGCACTCGGTACATACTTTCAGTATTAACTTAGCTTGAACTGACCCGATCTAATCCTGTTTATATGAAATGAACCTGCTCCCTAGCAGGTTTGAGCTACCAGAACTGTTGCTATGACAACAAGTCTCAGATGATTTTTGAAGAACTAAACGATCCTGGATCATGTCAAATCGTCAATATCCAAATCCAGCTAACTGAGTAATCCACATACGAAGAACAGACCCCTGCTCGTGGGAAAAGTTGTTTGTGATGAGCATTGGTTCATTATGCAACCTTCTCATCACCACCTGCATATGGCTGTGTTAACATGTCTATCTGTGTAACAAAAGATATGTAGATATTAGTAATTCAAAAGACAGACATATTACATCTATAAATTAATGAAATACGGTAGTTTAATGTAAAAATGGGGAATTACTTTTACAGTTTGTACTGTATTTTTAACAGTGAGAAACTGGCAACCACAGCTGCCGTTTTTTTACTGTCAATTTTACGGATTTCCTATTTACAGTGTAGGTATAAACAGTAGAGCTTGTAATAGTTTGACCATTTTCTGCCATTTATTACTGCTAGCCATTTCTCCCATAGCTGACTGAATCAGAAGTTCTAAAACAATCGCAAATACAAACGCACTTCCACATTGCAAAATAAGGTCAGTGCCTTAAATGGTTTGTTTTTGAGAGACGTTTGCTGTAACTCTGTCGCTGCTCTCGATACGCTGCAGGTTTGCTGATAAAGATGTGCTGTACCTCTGGAGTTTGCGGGGTGGTGCCAGTAAATGGGCAGATCTGCACAGAATCGCAGTATTTCGGGGCTCAGGAAGCTGCTGTCCTTCAGTGGCTCTTCAGAAGTGATCCAGACCAGAGACGCCACTTCAGCTTTCACTCCGGCTTCAACCTGCAGGAAACTAAGCATCAAACCCCCTGCAAAACTCTGAGGTGTGTCATTGTCTTTTGCAGCTAGTAATTTAAAAGAAAAATTTTGCAAGCCCCTTTACTGAAATCATGTGACTTGCTAATTTGATACGCGCTCTGAACCACTGATTAACTTTTGATCATATATGCTGAATATTTAGCAATCAGAACTGTTACAAAATGATGCAATTAGGACGTCCACATCATATCAGAAAAACAAGAAAATAATAACATTCACTCATTCATTTTCCTTCGGCTTAGTCCCTTTATTCATCAGGGGTCGCCACAGTGGAATGAACCACCAACTACTCTTGCATATGTTTTACACAGCTGCAACCCAGTACTATGAAACACCCATAGACACTCTCACACACACTCATAGACAACGGGCAATTTAGTTCATCAATTCCTCTATAGCACATGTGTTTGGACTGTGGGGGAAACCGGAGCACCCGGAGGAAACCCATGCCAACACTGGGAAAACATGCAAACTCCATACTGAAACGCCAACTGGGTCAGCCGGAATTCAAACAAGCGACCTTCTTGCTGTGAAGAGACGGTGCTAACCACTGAGCCACCATGTCGCCCCAATAATAATAATAATTATTGGATTTAAATAAAATAAAATATAATAAAAATAATTGAATTAAAAGTGTAAACATATTTACAATTTACAGGAGAGCCATCTTTTCTGTCCATTTATATTTGTTTGTTTATACCTCATTCATTCATTTTCTTTTCGGCTTAGTCCCTTTATTAATCTGTGTTTATACCTTACCTACTAAAATGAGAAGATTTAAGATAAAAAAATTGACTTTTAATGTATGGATAGGTGATATTACATCCCTCATATAAGATTTACTCAATATATTAAATAAACACTCAACATCAATTCAAAAAGATTTCCCATGCATGCATTTGAAAAAATGATGCCCTTTATGAATCTTTTATTTTGAATCAGTGGTTCGGAGCGTATCTATTGGCGAGGTCACTTGATTGCAGTAAACGAGGCGTATATATCTATTAAAACATGTTGAAATATATGATATGTTTTATTATATCTTAATTAATAATTATTTTATTATATCTAAATTTTCTCAAATATATGCATGCATCAGGCGTCATGGTGGCACCCACTGTGACTTTATTAGGTACACCTGTCCAACTGCTCGTCAATGCAAATGTCTAATCAGCCAATCACATGGCAGCAACTCAATACATTTAGGCATGTAGACATGGTCAAGACGATCTGCTGCAGTTCAAACCGAGCATCAGAATGGGGAAGACGGGCTGGTCTGAGTATTTCAGAAACTGCTGATCTACTGGGATTTTCACGTGCAACCATCTGTAGGATTCACAGAGAATGGTCTGAAAAAGAGGAAATATCCAGTGAGCGGCAGTTCTGTGGGCGTAAATGTCTTGTTGATGCCAGCGGGGAATGGCCAGACTGGTTCCAGCTGATAGAAAGGCAACAGTAACTCAAATAAGCACTTATTACAACCGAGGTCTGCAGAAGAGCATCTCTGAACACACAACACGTCCAACCTTGAGGCGGATGGGCTACAGCAGCAGAAGACCACACCGGGTGCCGCTCCTGTCAGCTAAGAACAGGAAACTGAGGCTACAATTCACACAGGCTCACCAAAACTGGACAATAGAAGATTGGAGAATGATATTGTTGCTGACCATGTCCATCCCTTTATGACCACAGTGTCTCCATCTTCTGATGGCTACTTCCAGCAGGATAACACACCATGTCATAAAGCCTGAATCATCTCAGACTGGTTTCTTAAACATGACAATGAGTTCACTGTACTCAAATGGCCTCCACAGTCACCAGAGCTCAATCCAATAGAGCGCCTTTGGGATGTGGTGGAATGGGAGATTGGCATCATGGATGTGCAGCCAACAAATCTGCACTGTGTGGTGCTATCATGCCAATATGGAGCAAAATCTCTGAGGAATATTTCCAGTACCTTGTTGAATCTATGCCACGAAGGATTAAGGCAGTTCTGAAGGCAAATGCAGTCCAACCGGGTACTAGTAAGGTGTACCTAATAAAGTGGCCGGCGAGTGTATATCACGTCTAAACAAACTTTTTTTTTGATGTGAGTGATTGCGATTAATCTTTTGCAAAACACTAATTCATATACAAATTTTGCATTTTATATTTATATTCAAATCTGGCGCTAACTTGTGATAAACAGAATATTGTTGTGATATGGTGTTGTAAATATCAGTCATTAGCATGAATGATCTTTGATCCTTGACTCAACCAATGGCATTAATCTGGGGGCGGGGCTTTCAGTTTGACTGACAGTATGTGTGGGCATGGCCAGGAAGCTAGTTTAATGTCTTGTATAATGATGTTAATCACACACTCCAGCTGGATTATTTAGACAGGAACAGTCAGTAAATGCTTTTGATGAGAAAGTTTATTTGTAGCTACAGCTAATTACCTTTTTTCTAATTTAAACACATTTAATTATCTCTATTATGTTTAATCATGAAGCAGAAGTTTTTCTGAGGGTTATGAAACATGATGATGGACGTGTAGATTAATTTCTAAAGGAGTTATTAGTCATTTGTTTTGATATTCTTGATGGGGTCAGAGCAGGCACACGTGAGCTACATATATAGATGTTTTATAAAATGATGAGAGTTTCTCACCTCAGAAAGTTCCGTTCTGGCTTGTGATTTGATGAAGCATTTCTCTTTTCCGGGAAACTTGACTGCGGTGATGCCCTGTGAAATGATACACAATAATGGTGTTATTAAGTGAACGTCTCTGAGACGAGATGAATGTGTTTGTATCTTTGACTCACAGCTTTAAAGTCTTGAACTTCCACGATTTTCCCCTCTGCAGAATCTGAATCATCTTCAATCTTTATATCGATGTTTCTGCCCAGGTGAGCGCTGATTGCCTGATGACGACAACAGCGTTAGTTCAGTCACTAAATCCATTAATATATTGTAAAATATTAAAAATACATTTAAAATGAATCATAATTCATTCATTCATTCATTTTCCTTCAGCTTAGTCCCTTATTTATCAGGGGTCACCACAGTGGAATGAACCGCCAACTATTCCAGCATATGTTTTACGCGGCAAATGCCCTTCCAGCTGCAACCCAGTACTAGGAAACACCCAAACACACTCATTCACCCACACACTACACTATGGCCAATTTAGTTAATCAATTCCCCTGTACCACATGTCTTTTGGACTTGTGGAGGAAACCGGAGCACCCGGAGGAAACAAAATGGGAAATTTTTAAGTAACAATATAGAAATACAAAGGTAAATGTAGAAATACACAATATTTACTACTATTGTTATTTTCTAGTGAATGGCGACACAGTCTATATAAATGTAAAAATGTGAGATAACATTAATATTAATATATATATATATTATATATTATATTATTATTATTATTATATGATTATTATATATATATTTTTTTACACCAATCTTACAACAATTCATGACAAATTTAGTGGCTAATTTTGTACGATCTCATTCATACATTTGATCTCATTCGTACATATGATTTGCTGTGATATATATATATATATATATATATATATATATATATGTATATATATGCATGGTCACATTTTATTTTAATGTACAATTTACACTATTTCAAAACCTTCAACTAAGATTTTAGCTCATTAAACTACTAATTAACTGCTTAATAGTTAGTAAGGTAGTAGTTTGGTTTAGGCATATGATTAGAGATGTAAAATAAGATTATACTTTATAAGTACTAATAATAAACACTTAATATCTTAATAATAGGCAGGTAATAAGACATTAGTAAAGGCTCCTAATTGTTTATATTACTAAAGTGTTATTATATTTTTAACTACAACTGTAAAAATTGCTAATTTCTTCCTAATCTGTAACTGCCTCTCTGGCTATACCACTAACTGTACTCTCTCTCTCAAAAAATAAATAAAATAAAATAAAAAAAAACACATTACTAATGCTTTGCTTCTTAGACTTTACACACCTGAAACTTGTCTATAGCACTTATCCACTGTTGCTCTTATAGTTGTGTTAAATTGCTTCCTTGTCCTCATTTGTAAATCGCTTTGGATAAAAGCGTCTGCTAAATGACTACATGTAAATGTATATATATATATATATATATATATATATATATATATATATATATATATATATATATATATATATATATATATATATACACAGTTGAAGTCAGAATTATTAGCCCCCCTTTGAATTATTTTTTTCCCAATTTTTTTAAAATATTTCCTAAATGATGTTTAACAGAGCAAGGAAATTTTCACAGAATGTCTGATAATGTTTTTTTCTTCTGGAGAAAGTCTTATTTGTTTTATTTGGGCTAGAATAAAAGCAGGTTTTATTTTTTAAAAACCATTTTAAAGTAAAAATTATTAGCCCCTTTAAGCTATATTTCTTTTTCGATAGTCTACAGAACAAACCATTGTTATGCAATAACTTGCCTATACTATATACAATGACTTAACCTAATTAACCTAGTTAAGCCTTTAAATGTCACTTTAGAAAATTGGGGAAAAAATAAACAGGGGCTAATAATTCTGACTTCAACTGCATATATATATATATATATATATATATATATATATATATATATATATATATATATATAAACATTAATTACAAAAATAAGAAAATGTTCAAATGGAAAATATTAAAATTTAGACTAATGTAAAATCATCACAGAACATTATCATAATATCAACTGAAAATAGTAAAACTAAAAACCACTGAAAAACAAATGGTCAAAAGAATCGGCAAGTAACATGTTTAATTAACTGTAAAATGTAAAAAAAAAAAACTAATTTAATAATATTAATACATAAATTATATTATACAGTAAGTAAATAAATAAATAGAAAATAAATAAATAGAAAAAATAAATAAATAATAAATAAATAGAAAAAAATAAATAAATAAATAAATAAATAGAAAATAAATAAATAAATAGAAAATAAATAGAAAAAATAAATAAGTAAATAATAAATAAATAGGAAAATAAATAAATGGACACAATTTTTTTTGTGCTAAAATAAAGTACAGCATGGAAAAAATGGTTCAAATGTTTTTTTTCAGTTGTGGTAAATTTCACAAGCTTTGTGTTAAATTAAATAAAAAAAAATCTGTAAAAAATTTGATAATATTTGCTTGAAAAATATACTTTGAAAAAAATACAGTTGAAGTCAGTATTATTAGCCCCCCTTAATTATTAGCCCCCCTGTTTATTTTTTTCCCCCAATTTCTGTTTAATGGAGAGCAGATTTCTCCAACACATTTCTAATCATAATAGTTTAAATAACTCATCTCTAATAACTGATTTATTTTCTCTTTGCCATGATGACAGTAAATAATATTAGACTAGATATTCTTCAAGACACTTCTATACAGCTTAAAGTGACATTTAAAGGCTTAACTAGGTTAATTAGGTTAACTAGGCAGGTTAGGGTAATTAGGCAAGTTATTGTATAATGATGGTTTGTTCTGTAGACTATCAAAAACAATATATAGCTTAAAGGGGCTAATAATATTGACCTTAAAATAATGTTTATTATGATGTTTAAAATGATGTTTTTATTCCAGACAAAATAAAACAAATAAGACTTTCTCCTGAAGAATAAATATTATCAGACATACTGTGAAAATTTCCTTGCTCTGTTAATCATATATTTAAGCAAATATTTAAAAAAGAAAGAAAAATTCAAGGGGGGCTAATAATTCTGACTCCAGCTGTATGTGTTATAATGCATAGGTGCCAATTGAACATTATATTTTTTAATGCATTAATGTCTTTTGATGCATCATTGAGTTTTAATCTATAACAGCAGCAGAAAGCCTAGAGAACTACTGATTTAACCCATATAAAAACAGGATGCGTAATGTTCACCCATGATTATGATGATTATTTCTGTGCTTGAGGCTGCAGGCGGCTCATTTGTGTTTGTGTAGGGCAGTGAGGCCTGCTGATGTGTTATCACTGTTAACACTGCGTGATTATAACCCTGCACACAGACCTCTTTGTTTGCCGTCTTTAACCTGCCGCATTTTTCTGAAATACCAGAGGTGCCTGAAATCAATGGCTGCAAATGCAAAACACGGCACGCTCGCTTTATTGATCAAACTTGACACTTTGCTGAGACCAACTGCAATTTAAATATTTTCAGGCTCAAACTCATTGTATGCGTGCTTTGCATATCCACGCGTCTGCAGCTATTGCACGTTTGGAAAATTGGCCCTTGTGCAATGCTGGATATTAAAAATGTATACTTTAAAAATAGCACAAAATTCCCCCCACGACTGCATGCATGCAAATTAAGCCCAAAAACACAGAACAATCTGTGCATATCTAGAAGAACAAATTGTAAAAAATGATGTTGCAACATCTGTCACTGTGAGTTAAATCATTCCGGCTTGAGATGCTTTATTAATAATGAAGGTTTGACTGCAGGCACTACTTCAATTTCCATTTAAGCCACGAGTTTAATATCTAAAAAATATATCTTTGTCTATGAAAGTTGCAACATGTTTCTGAACACTTGCACCAATTTTGAGCCAAATTGCTTACATTTCATAAGCAATATTAACCTTTTTACTGGCGAAAACAAACAAACAAATGTAAAATCATCAGTTAAAATGATACAAAATTTTGTTTACAAATATTGCAAGTAAATAATAATAAAAAAGTAACAATAAATTGCAAACACACTTAGTTATGTATGAAATTTGAGGTAGAACAATTAACATACTTTTCCCCCTTTAATAATAACTGTAATATTAAACTGGAAAACTACTAAGGGCTAAAGTAAAGCATAGTGGGGAAAAGTAGGTTCAAACAACATTTTTCTCTCTGAAATGTGTGTGAATTTCACACACAACACATTTAATCAAATGCCATTTTGAAGAAAAATAAATAAATAGTGGTTGCTTGTAAAATATACTTTGAAAAAACATTTTTTTCTAATGCATATGTCACACATAGACACAATGTAAAGATTACAAGAGTTAATGCAAAAATCTATTTTGTTGCTCTTGACTGTTGGGTGATGCAATGTTGGATTTTAAATATGTTTTAAAAAAGAGACAGCTCAAAATTCCTCCAGTGAATGGATATATTCAAATTAAACTGCAAACACTGAACAAATTGTAAGAAAAAAAAAGTAACAAAATCAGTGAATGACAATGAATTCTTTCATTACAGCTTGAAATGCAGTATTAATAATGAAGGTTTGACAGAAGGCACTACTTTAATTTCCATTTAAGGCACGAGTTTAATATCTAAGAAATATATCTTTGTCTCTGAAAGTTGCAACATGTTTCTGAACGCTTGCACCAATTTTGAGCCAAATTAGTTAAATTTCATAAGCTCAGTTAAATCATCAGGTAAAATTATACCAAATGTAAAAAATAAAGCTAACAACACTGATTGTTTTTTTTAATCAAAAATTTATTCACAAATATTGCAAGTAAATAATAATAATAATAGCAATATAATAATAATAATAACAATAACAATAATAATAACATTAATAATAGCAATATAATAATAATAATAATAATAACAATAATAATAACAATAATAATAATAATAATAATAATAATGACAACAACAACAACAACAATAATAATAACATTAATAATAACAATAATAATAATAATAATAACAATAACAACAACAACAATAATAATAATATATATAATAAAATAATAATAAAATAATAATAACAATAACCTGCTAACAAACTTAATTAGGTGTCAAATTTGAGGTAGAAAAAATTTAAGTACTTTTTTCCTAAAATAATATATAATTTTAACTATAGTATTAAACTTGAAAGCTACTAAGGGTAGCTACTAAAATAAAGCATAGGAGATAAAAATAGGTTAAAAACATTTTTCTCTCTGAAATGTTTGTAAATTTCACACATCACACATTTAATCAAACATTAAATTTTGAAATAAAATAAATAGTGTTTGCTTGTAAAATATACTTTTAAAAAATATATTTTTGTAATTCATATATCAATGCAAAGGTGCCATTTAAACATGATCTTTAATGCAAAAATGCTTTTTGTTGCTGTTGAATGTTGAATATTAAATATAATTTTTAAAAAGTAGCCGCACAAAATTCCCCCTATGAATGCATATATTTAAATTAAACCCAAAACTTAGTGCAAATTATAAACAATAGTGTTACAAACTCTGTCAAAATATCATTCTGGCTTGAATGACTCTGCGGTTTGACTGCACTGCTTTAATTTTCTCTTTATAGCATGAGTTTAACATCTGAAAAATTATTTTTACCTAGGATAGTTGCAGCATGTTTCTGAAAGCTTGCACCAATTTTGAGCCAAATTGGTTCAGTTTCATAAGCATTATTACCTTTTTTAATGTTTTTTTTACATCAGGTAAAATGATAACAAATAATAATTAATAATAATTAATAAAACATTTTTATTATCTAAAATCAACAAATTAGACTACAGTCAACAGTTTTTGCACATATATTGACAAATAGCCACAAAAAATGAGGACACATTTAATTAGATGTGAAATTTGATGTAGAAATGTTTTTAATAGAAATTTTGTTTTAATAATGTATTCTTTTATCTGTGAAATAAAACGGGGAAGTTAATTAAACTGGGGGGGGGGGGGGTATAGTGCTTGCTTAAAAATATACTTTGAAAAAAAATATTTTTGTAATGCATATATCATGCATAGGAGCCATTTCAACAAGATAAAATTTAATGCAAATTAAATTGAATACAATTCTTTATGATGATGTTGACTTCATACATGCATATTAAACCCCAAAACACAGAATAAATTGTAAAGAAATATGTTGCAAAATCTGTGACATTGAATTCTAGCATTCTGGCTTGAATGACTCTATTGATAATGAAGGTTGCTTTGTTTAACCCTAACCCACAAATTTAACAATTAAAAACAGTGTTTCTGAACACTCGCACCAATTTTGAGCCATATTGGTTAAATTTCATAAGAACTAAAAAATGTTTTCTTGACGAAAAATTTAAAATCATCAGATAAAATTATACCAAATGTAAATAAAAAACTAAAAACACTGCAAAATAGTTCTCACACAGTTTTCACACATATATTGCAAGCAAATTTCACAAATAGTCAAAGTATTGGGGATACATTTGAATAGATGTTAAATTTGAGGTAGAATTAAAGTGCTTTTTTCTTCTAATACTGTTTTCTTTAAACTGAAAAACTACTAAGGGCTAAAGGACTAATGCATATTGGGTTCATATATAACACTGAATAAAAGTAAATAGTCTTTGCTTGTAAAAATATACTTTGAAAATATATTTTTGTAATGCATATATCATGCATAGGTGCAGAAAGCACAAAAGAAACTTAAAAAATTGTGATGCAAAATCAGTCACAATGAATTCTATCATTCCAACTTGATTGACTCTATTGATAATGAAGGTTGCTTTGATTTTCCTTTAAGCCACACATTTAACATTGGTTACATTTCATAAGAAATATAAACTTTTTTCTTGGCGAATTCTTTTTTTTTTTTAAATAATCAGGTAAAATAATACCGAATGTAATTTGATACCAAAAACTAACAAAACTGAAGCAGTTTTCATACTTATATTGCAAGTAAATTTTAAACAGCCACAAAGAATTGGAAATAAGTTTAATTAGATGTGAAATTTGTGGTGAAAAAAATAAAATACTATTCTCATTTAACATTTTCTTTAAACTGGAAAACTAATAAGGGCTAAAATAAAGCATAATAGAAAAACATAATGAAAAATAGGTTCAAAAAACTGTTTTTACACTGTGAAATGTTTGTAAATTTCACACAGACATAAAATTCTGCTTAAGTAAATAATGTTTGCTTGTAAAAATATACTTATTATATACTTATATACTATATTTTTGTAATGTGTGTCATGCATAGTGCCATTTACAGTACATGATAATCTTTAATGCAAAAATCCTTTATGATGCTGTTGACTGTCAGACTGTTTTTTAAGGCTGGATATTAAAAATGCATATCTTGAAAAATAGAAGCTACTCAAAAGTCCCCCTTTGACTTCATACATGCATATTAAACCCAAAACACAGAACAAACTGCAAAAAAAAAAACTAGGTTGCAAAATCAGTCACAATGAAGTCTAGCATTCTGGCTTGAATGACTCTATTGATAATGAAGGCTGCTTTAAATTTCTCTTTAAGCCACAAATTGAACATTTTAAATAATATTTTTTGTCCAGGAAACTTGCAACATGTTTCTGAACACTTGCACCAATTTTAAGCCAAATTGTTTAAATTTTATGCGAACTTTTAACCTTTTTCTTGGCGAAAATAGATTAAAATCATCAGGTAAATTGATACCAAATGTAAATAATAAAACTAACAACACTGAAACAGTTTTCATACTTATATTGGAAGTACATTTCAAATGGGGTATTGGGAATAAATTTAATTAGATGTGAAATTTATGGTGAAAAATAAAATACTATTTTTAAGTATTTTAAGATTTTTAAGGGCATAAATTAAGTAAGCATAGTCGGAATAAATAGGTTTAAAAACTTTTTTTCCACTAATGTTGTTTACACAAATATTTTCACACATTTAATCAAACATGAAATTCTGAAAAAAGGTAAATAGCGTTTGCTTCTAAAGATGTACTTGTATAAAATATATTTTATAATGCAGATATCATGCACAGAACCAACAACAAAAAAAAAAACTAGGTTGCAAAATCTGTCACAATGAATTCTATCATTCCAACTTGAATGACTCTATTGATAATGAAGGTTGCTTTGATTTTCCTTTAAGCCATACGCTTAACATCTAATAACATATTTTTTGTCCAAGAAGTTGCAACATGTTTCTGAACACTTGCACCAATTTTAAGCCAAATTGTTTAAATTTTATGCAAACTATTAACCTTTTTCCTGGCGAAAATAGATAAAAATCATCAGGTAAATTGATACAAAATGTAAATAATAAAACTAACAACACTGAAACGGTTTTCATACTTATATTGGAAGTACATTTCAAATAGGGTATTGGGAATAAATTTAATTAGATGTGAAATTTGTGCTGAAATATAAAATACTATTTTTAAGTATTTTAAGATTTTTAAGGGCATAAATTAAGTAAGCATAGTGGGAATAAATAGGTTTAAAAACGTTTTTTCCACTAATATTTTTGATACAAATATTTTCACACATTTGATCAAACATGAAATTCTGAAAAAAGGTAAATAGTGTTTGCTTCTAAAAATGTACTTGTATAAAATATATATTATAATGCAGATATTATGCACAGAAAAAAAAAAACTTGGGTTGCAAAATCTGTCACAATGAATTCTATCATTCCAACTTGAATGACTCTATTGATAATGAAGGTTGCTTTGATTTTCTTTTAAGCCTTATGCTTAACATCTAATAACATATTTTTTGTCCAAGAAGTTGCAACATGTTTCTGAACACTTGCACCAATTTTAAGCCAAATTGTTTAAATTTTATGAGAACTATTAACCTTTTTCTTGGCGAAAATAGATTAAAATCATCAGGTAAATTGATAATAATGTAAATAATAAAACTAACAACACTGAAACAGTTTTCATACTTATATTGGAAGTAAATTTCAAATAGGGTATTGGGAATAAATTTAATTAGATGTGAAATTTGTGCTGAAAAATAAAATACTATTTTTAAGTATTTTAAGATTTTTAAGGGCATAAATTAAGTAAGCATAGTGGGGATAAATAGGTTTAAAACGTTTTTTCCAATAATATTTTTGATACAAATATTTTCACACATTTAATCAAACATGAAATTCTGAAAAAAGGTAAATAGTGTTTGCTTTTAAAAATGTACTTGTATAAAATAGATTTTATAATGTAGATATTATGCACAGAAAAAAAAACTTGGGTTGGAAAATCTGTCACAATGAATTCTATCATTCCAACTTGAATGACTCTATTGATAATGAAGGTTGCTTTGATTTTCCTTTAAGCCACACGCTTAACATCTAATAACATATTTTTTGTCCAAGAAGTTGCAACATGTTTCTGAACACTTGCACCAATTTTAAGCCAAATTGTTTAAATTTTATGCAAACTATTAACCTTTTTCCTGGCGAAAATAGATAAAAATCATCAGGTAAATTGATACCAAACGTAAATAATAAAACTAACAACACTGAAACAGTTTTCATACTTATATTGGAAGTAAATTTCAAATAGGGTATTGGGAATAAATTTAATTAGATGTGAAATTTGTGCTGAAATATAAAATACTATTTTTAAGTATTTTAAGATTTTTAAGGGCATAAATTAAGTAAGCATAGTGGGAATAAATAGGTTTAAAAACGTTTTTTCCACTAATATTTTTGACACAAATATTTTCACACATTTGATCAAACATGAAATTCTGAAAAAAGGTAAATAGTGTTTGCTTCTAAAGATGTACTTGTATAAAATATATTTTATAATGCAGATATTATGCACAGAAAAAAAAAACTTGGGTTACAAAATCTGTCACAATGAATTTTATCATTCCAACTTGAATGACTCTATTGATAATGAAGGTTACTTTGATTTTCCTTTAAGCCATACGCTTAACATCTAATAACATATTTTTTGTCCAAGAAGTTGCAACATGTTTCTGAACACTTGCACCAATTTTAAGCCAAATTGTTTAAAGTTTATGTAAACTATTAACCTTTTTCTTGGCGGCAATAGATTAAAATCATCAGGTAAATTGATACCAAATGTAAATAATAAAACTAACAACACTGAAACAGTTTTCATACTTATATTGGAAGTAAATTTCAAATAGGGCATTGGGAATAAATTTAATTACATGTGAAATTTGTGGTGAAAAATAAAATACTATTTTTAAGTATTTTAAGATTTTTAAGGGCATAAATTAAGTAAGCATAGTGGGAATAAATAGGTTTAAAAACCTTTTTTTCCCACTAATGTTGCTGACATAAATATTTTCACACATTTGATCAAACATGAAATTCTGAAAAAAGGTAAATAATGTTTGCTTCTAAAAATGTACTTGTATAAAATATGTTTTATAATGCAGATATCATGCACAGAACCAACAACAACAAAAACTTGGGTTGCAAAATCTGTCACAATGACTCTATTGATAATGAAGGTTGCTTTGATTTTCCTTTAAGCCATATGCTTAACATCTAATAACATATTTTTTGTCCAAGAAGTTGCAACATGTTTCTGAACACTTGCACCAATTTTAAGCCAAATTGGTTGAAGATCATGAGCACTACTAACTTCTTTCTCTGTAACTTTCCACAGGTAAAACGCTCCGACTCCTCCGAACAGCAGCAGAGCAGCTCCGGCGATGAAGGCTACGAGCGCCGTTTTCTTCATCTTCATCAGTCCTTTGGGCTTCAGAGTGCTGTAAGCCTTATTCAAGAAAACACAAACCCAAATGCACAATCATAATATGAAATAAAGTCACGTTTAAAGACGTGAACCGTTGCTTACCTCGACAGGAGTTTTCTCCGCTGTCTCCTCCATGGCGTTCCTGCGTGGACTGAAAGAAGAGCTTTGTGACTGTGTGAAGCGTCTCAGTTTCTGTCATGTAGGTGAGAGAGGGGAACATTTCAGGCAAAATAAACAGGATCCCGGAGAAACTCAAGACTGGAATTCCTCTCTTGGGGTTTTTCTGTGGCTTGTGAAAACACGCGGCTGAGAGCCACAATTCAGACGCTATTCATGAGCTTTTAACTCAATTCAGATTAAATTTGTTGCCAGAAAGAGGCCCGGTTTACCTGAACTAATATTTTTAACTTGATTTAACACGAAGACACACTGCAAAATGTCATCGAGTATAATCAATATTGGGTTCACTTGGTTAAAAATGAGCTGCAATTAGTAAAATATGAATGGTTACTGTAATTAAATGACTTTTTCAGATGAAAATTTGTATTAATAACAATTACTTATAATTTATTTGTCTTAAACACTGTACATAAATGCAACAGTATAAATCATTTGTATTGTTTTTTTGTTATACAAAAGTTATGCAGCAGAATTATTCTATTTTTCAGCTCAACAAAGATAAATTGGCTTTTTATTGGAGTTTTAGTATTTTTTATTGAAGAAAAGTTCAAATAAGCAGAGCAGTTATATGTATCTATGTATAAATGTATGGATGTATATAAATATCATTGTTTTAATTTTGATATTCTGCATAGTAACTCTTTCAGCTAAATAAATTGAGATTTTTCAACAAATGCACATTTCAAGAGTTCACACTTAGCTGATGATTGATGATAAAGCTTGTTTGGCATGCTGTCCCAGGAGAGAGCCTTGAGCTCAAAGGATCCTCGAGCCCGGGGCTCCCTCCCATTTGTAGGGTGAGAGGGGAGTTTGAGCTCAGGTAGATCTCAATGAACTTCCCCAATTTGTTAATGGCTAATGACAGATTATAGCTATACTGCTTACTAAGAGCTTGTCTAATGCCAATTCAGTTTGGTCAAATGATTTATATCACGTGCTTTTGGACTGTGGAAGGAAACTGGGGAACCCAGGGGAAACCCACGCAAGCATGGGGAAAACATGCAAACTCCACACAGAAACGTTGACTGGTTCAGTAAGGACTTTTAACCAGTGACATTCTTGCTGTGTGGTGACAATGCTAACCACTGGGTCACCGTGTTGCTTAATCTAGAAAAAAGAGGGAGGAGTAGGGGTGGGAGGGGGGATTCTTCAAGAAGAAGATACTGAGGGATGAAACTCTTGTTATTTATGGTGACTTAGGAATCGTCTGATTGGTGAATCATGTGTTAGTCAATGCAGGACCAGCCATTGACAATCATAAGCATGCACTCCTCTCGAAATTATTCATTCATTCATTCATTTTCTTTTCAGCTTAGTCCCTTTATTAATCTGGGATCGCCACAGCAGAATGAACCGCCAATTTATCCAGCATTTTACACAGCGGATGCCCTTCTAACCACAACCCATCACTGGGAAACACCCTTACACTTTTGCATTCACACACATACACTAATGGCCAATTTAGTTCATCAATTCCCCTATAGCGCATGTCTTTGTACTTGTGGGGGAAACCGGAGCACCCGGAGGAAACCCACGCCAACACTGGGAAAACATGCAAACTCCACACAGAAATACCAACTGACCCATCTGAGGCTCAAACCAGCGACCTTCCTGCTGTGAGGCGATCGTGCAGTCCCCTGCGCCACAATGAATTGAGTCAGAAATTAAATTGTCAATAAATGGTATTTATGAAATATGGTGACCTACAGTAAATATAGTTTCATGTTTTGATGCACATTATGGTTAAAAAATAATTACTTTAATTAGAAAAAAAAGTAAAAATAAATTACTTTTCACACGATCAGACAAAGTAGAAAAATATACTTAAATACAATATTAATTATGTTTAATTAGTAATGAATAATTTTCTTGAAATAACTCAACACTGAGTACAGCAACAGTTTTTATGTTGAAACTTTTGTCCTGCATATTTGGAAGAAGACTCATTTGCTGACATATTAAAAGTCTTTATTTACAGATCACAGGTCGGCCCAAAAATATTCACCTAGAATGTTTATTGTCATTATATCCTTTAAAGCAGAGTTTCCCAACCCTGTTCCTGAAGGCACACCAACAGTACACATTTTCATTCTCTCCCTAATTAAACACACCTGAAACAACTCATCAGAACATTAGAAGAGACTCCAAAATCTGAAGTTAATGGGTCAGATGAGGGAGACATCCAAAACATGAACTGTTGGTGTGCCTCCAGGAACAGGGTTGGGAAACACTGCTTTAAAGCACTGGTTTTTCCATTTAACTATAGATTTTCCCAGTGTTGGATTGTGGCTAGAAATGCATAGCTGTGGCCCTCCAGGAATTGAGTTTGAGACCACTGAGGTGAATATGTTAATATTTATGTATAATTAGAGTTACATTTCAATACTCATCTAGTTAGGATTTTTAATATAATACAATACAAATTTAGTAGCATTTGATTTTTGACTACAGTTCTATTTGTAGGCGGCACAGCGGCTCATTGGTTTGCACTGTTGCCTCACAGCAAGAGGGTCGCTGGTTTGAGTCCTGGCTGGGTCAGTTGGCATTTCTCTGTGAAGTTTGCATATTCTCCCCGTGTTGGCGTGGGTTTCCTCCGGGTACTCCGGTTTCCCCCACAGTCCAAACACATGCGCTATAGGGGAACTGATGAGCTAAATTGGCCGTAGTGTATGGGTAATTCCCAGAACTGGATTGCAGCTGGAAGGGCATTCGCTGTGTAAAACACATGATGGATTAGTTAGCGGTTCATTCCACATTGGCGACCCCTGATAAATAAGGGACTAACCCGTAGGAAAATGAATGAATGAATGAATAAATGAGTTCTGTTTGGCAGAAGATTTTAGATTTAATTAAAGATGAAAACCATTGTAGATTTGAGCATAGTTTATTTTATTTCTCCTCGTTTTATTCCTTATAAAGAAACAAACTTGTTCAGTGTAAGTAATTGTTATAAAAGTGCTAACATCCGTAGCTTTTAAAAAACAACATTTAATATATTACAGTGCGACCAAAGTGACGTACAAACACAATCACATGATAATCCTCTAAAACATGCTGAGAAGGAACTGTTAAAAATATATTCTGCATGTAGAAAACAGTGATGCAGCAGGGCTGCGATGATAAATCAATGCATTGCAAAAAGTAGATTGTTTCTTAGGTTTTAGAATGCATCACAAGGTGCTCTGGAATCGATTCTGAGGTTTTAAACAGCAGATGGCGCTCTAGTTTAGTTTTAACAGCAGACGGCGCTCTAGTTTAGTTTTTAACAGCAGATGGCGCTCTAGACTTGTTCTTAACAGCAGATGGCGCTCTAGTTTAGTTTTTAACAGCAGATGGCGCTCTAGTTTAGTTTTTTAACAGCAGATGGCACTCTAGTTTAGTTTTTAACAGTAGATGGTGCTCTAGTTTAGTTTTCAACAGTAGATGGTGCTCTAGACTTGTTTTTAACAGCAGATGGCGCTCTAGTTTAGTTTTTAACAGTAGATGGCGCTCTAGTTTAGTTTTTAACAGCAGATGGCGCTCTAGTTTAGTTTTTAACAGCAGATGGCGCTCTAGTTTAGTTTTTAACAGCAGACGGCGCTCTAGTTTAGCTTTTAACAGCAGATGGCGCTCTAGTTGAGTTTTTAACAGCAGACGGCGCTCTAGTTTAGTTTTTAACAGCAGATGGCGCTCTAGTTTAGTTTTTAACAGCAGATGGCGCTCTAGTTTAGTTTTTAACAGCAGACGGCGCTCTAGTTTAGTTTTTAACAGCAGACGGCGCTCTAGTTTAGCTTTTAACAGCAGATGGCGCTCTAGTTGAGTTTTTAACAGCAGACGGCGCTCTAGTTTAGTTTTTAACAGTAGATGGCGCTCTAGTTTAGTTTTTAACAGCAGATGGCGCTCTAGTTTAGTTTTTAACAGTAGATGGCGCTCTAGTTTAGTTTTTAACAGCAGATGGCGCTCTAGTTTAGTTTTTAACAGCAGATGGTGCTCTAGTTTAGTTTTTAACAGCAGATGGCGCTCTAGACTTGTTCTTAACAGCAGATGGCGCTCTAGTTTAGCTTTTAACAGCAGATGGTGCTCTAGTTTAGTTTTTAACAGCAGACGGTGCTCTAGTTTAGTTTTTAACAGCAGATGGCGCTCTAGACATGTTCTTAACAGCAGATGGTGCTCTAGTTTAGTTTTTAACAGCAGACGGCGCTCTAGTTTAGTTTTTAACAGCAGACGGCGCTCTAGTTTAGCTTTAAACAGCAGATGGCACTCTAGTTTAGTTTTAACAGAAGATGGCGTTCTAGACTTGTTTATAACAGCAGATGGCGCTCTACTTTAGTTTTTAACAGCAGATGGTGCTCTAGTTTAGTTTTTAACAGCAGATGACGCTCTACTTTAGTTTTTAACAGCAGATGGTGCTCTAGTTTAGTTTTTAACAGCAGATGGCGCTCTAGTTTAGTTTTTAACAGCAGATGGCACTCTAGTTTAGTTTTTAAAAGCAGATGGCGTTCTAGACTTGTTTATAACAGCAGATGGCACTCTACTTTAGTTTTTAACAGCAGATGGCGCTCTAGTTTAGTTTTTAACAGCAGATGGCGCTCTAGTTTAGTTTTTAACATCAGATGGCGCTCTAGTTTAGTTTTTAACAGCAGATGGCGCTCTAGACTTGTTTTTAACAGCAGATGGCGCTCTACTTTAGTTTTTAACAGCAGATGGCGCTCTAGGCTATTTTTTAACAGCAGACGGCGCTCTAGTTTAGTTTTTAACAGCAGATGGCGCTCTACTTTAGTTTTTAACAACAGATGGTGCTCTAGTTTAGTTTTTAACAGCAGACGGCACTCTAGACTTGTTTTTAACAGCAGACGGCGCTCTAGTTTAGCTTTTAACAGCAGATGGCACTCTAGACTTGTTTCTAACGGCAGATGGTGCTCTAGTTAAGTTTTCAACAGCAGATAGTGTTCTAGGCTTAGCAGATGGTGCTCTAAGCTAGTTTGTAGCAGCAGAGGGCACTCTAGTTTAGTTTTTAACAGCAGATGGTGCTCTGGGCTAGTTTTTAACAGCAACTTAGAGCACCATCTGCTGTTAAAATCTAAACTAGAGCACCATTTGCTTTTAAAAAACTAAACTTGAGTGCCATCTGCTTTTAAAAACTGGTCTGCTACGTCATCTGCTGTTACAAACGAGCCTAAAGCGCCATCTGCTGCTCTAGTTGTAACGGTGCTCTAGTTTAGTTTTTAACACTAGATGGTGCTCTAGCCTTGTTTTAAACAGCAGATGGTGCTCTAGATTTAGCAGATGGTGGTCTAGGCTTTTTTAACAGCAGAGGGAACTCTAGTTCAGTTTTTAACTGCAAATGGTGGTGTAGTTTTTACCAGCAGATGATGCTCTAGGCTAGCTTTTAACAGTAGATGGCGCACTAGTTTAGTTTTTAACAAAAGATGGCTCTCTAGTTTCATTTTTAAGTGCAGAGGGCACTCTAATTTAACTTTTAACAGCAAACGGTGCTCTAGGCTAGTTTTTTAACAGCAGATGGTGCTCTAAGTTGCAGTAGTCTACAGCACTGTCTGCTGTTACAAACTAGCCAAGAGCTTCTTCAGCTGTTATAAACAAGCCTATAGTGACATCAGCTGTTAAAAACTAGCCTAGGCCACAATCTGCAGTTAAAACTAATGTAGAGCACCGTCTGCTGTTAAAAACTAAACTAGAGCGCCATCTGCTGTTAAAAATTTGCATTGAGCACAGTCTGCTGTTAAAAATGCCTAGAGCACCATCTGCTGTTAAAAAAGTAATCTAGCGCGGCAATCTGCTGTTAATAAATAGACAATAACACAATCTGTTGTTAAAATCTATCCTAGACCACAATCTGCTGTTAAAAACTAAACTAGAGCACCATCTGCTGTTAAAAAAGTAATCTAGCGCGGCAATCTGCTGTTAATAAATAGACAATAACACAATCTGTTGTTAAAATCTATCCTAGACCACAATCTGCTGTTAAAAACTAGCCCAAGTGCCATCTGCTGTTAAAAACTAGCATAGAGCAGCAATCTGCTGTTAAAAACAACATAGCTTTGAGCATCATCTGCTGTTAAAAACTACATAGCTTTGAGCACCATCTGCTGTTAAAAGCTAGCCTAGAGCACCATCTGCTGTTAAAAACTAGCCTAGAGCAGCAATCTGCTGTTAAAAAATAGATAATAACACAATCTGTTGTTAAAAATCTATCCTAGACCACCATCTGTTGTTAAAGACTAACCTAGAGCACCATCTGCTGTTAAAAACTAGCTTAGAGCACCATCTGCTGTTAAAAACTAGCCTAGAGCACCATCTGCTGTTAAAAACTAGCTTAGAGCACCATCTGCTGTTAAAACCTAGCTTAGAGTGCCATCTGCTGTTAAAAACTAGCATAGAGCACCCTCTGCTGTTAAAAACAGCCTAGAGCAGCAATCTGCTGTTAAAAACTAGCCTAGAACAGCAATCTGCTGTTAAAAATTAGCCTAGAACAGCAATCTGCTGTTAAAAATTAGCCTGGAACAGCAATCTGCTGTTAAAACCTAGCTTAGAGCACCATCTGCTGTTAAAAACTAGCTTAGAGCACCATCTGCTGTTAAAACCTAGCTTAGAGCACCATCTGCTGTTAAAAACTAGCTCAGAGCACCATCTGCTGTTAAAACCTAGCTTAGAGTGCCATCTGCTGTTAAAACCTAGCTTAGAGTGCCATCTGCTGTTAAAAACTAGCATAGAGCACCATCTGCTGTTAAAAACTAGCCTAGAGCAGCAATCTGCTGTTAAAAACTAGCCTAGAGCGCCATCTGCTGTTAAAAACTAGCCTAGAGCACCATCTGCTGTTAAAAACTAGCTTAGAATGGCATCTGCTGTTAAAAACTAGCCTAGAGCAGCAATCTGCTGTTAAAAACTAGCCTAGAGCGCCATCTGCTGTTAAAAACAAGCCTAGAGCCCCATCTGCTGTTAAAAAATAGACAATAACAGAATCCGCTGTTAAAAGCAATCCTAGAGCGCCGTCTACTGTTATAAATCATCTTAGAGCATCATCAGCTGTTAAAACTAGCCTAGAACAGCTATCTGCTCCTGTTAAAACTAGCCTAGAGTGTTGTCTGCTACTACAAACTAAACTAGAGCACTATCTAATGTTAAAGCAGGGTTTCTGCAGATATCATAATGTCAAATTTAAGACTTTTTAGGAGCATTAAGTATTAAATTTAAGACCTATATCACAATATCAAAACACGCACACACACATAAAGAGGAAATGCTAAATTACAAAATTAGTGGTAAAATAAAATTATTTAAATTGAACAGTACTAAAGACAGGTTAGATGCACCATTGAGCTACAGTAAAAACAAACAAACATCTTAAGGCTGATTTGTACTTTCGCCTGGCGCCGCATCCCGCACCTCACGAAATGGACGAGGCTTTTACACTTGACGTGTTCGACATTGAGATATTCCTTAAAATGACAGGGGGCGATCAATAGAAACACAGTAAAATCAGACGGGTAAACAGAGAAGTGGAACGTTTCTGGAACTACGTCACATCATTAATATTATTGAGGATTTTTAAAATAATAGTTTTTTATTATTTTTATATTTTATTTTAATGATTATAAAGAGTTTTATAACCATTCAGGATTTTTTTCAATTAAACTTTTATGCTTTTGTTCATATCTCGGACAGTTCTACTCATTAAAGATAAATATTAATGGCAACAGAACATGGGTTGCTCTACAATTATATTTTTTATTATGGCAAGAATAAAAGCAAAAAAAATAAATAAACATAATTTGTTACCTAATTTTAGTTTGTAAATTGTTTAAAATTCACAATTGTAATATATACATCAGTGTAAAACCTGTGAATGGTGCAAAAACATTCTGTAATATAAAAAAAACCTGGGTCTCCACTCTCTTTTTTTGTTTTAACAAGCTTATCCCTCAGGTTTTTCCAAACTCTTACAAAAACTTTCCTCCTTCCCCACTGCTGTTGCAATTTCTAGCCAATAATTATTGGTCATCTGGTTCTCCCTATGATCACGCATGGACAGATCATAATGATGTCTGTACAGTCATGCCTGTTTCAGACAAAGTCTCTTTAAAATGTTTCATATTCAACTCAAATCAAACACGGCGCCGCATGAACTGTTCACCCGAGTCTCAAAACATTTCGTGAGCTCCGCCAGCCAAAATCATGAGCCCAAGGCGAATCTCCGCAAACACAGCGACGGCGTCATATTCGGTGCCCACACTGAGTTCAATAACCAGAAAGCTGATTGGCTATTGCATGTTGGTCATTTGTAGTTGTAATACCGCACTAGTGAAATAAAGAACTACAATAACACGAAAACCAAGCAACAACAAAAACAAAAGAGAATATAAATGAGCGTTAGATGTAGAGTAATATGGACATCAGAAAAATAAGACCTGTGCAAAAATATTTAAGACCAAGAACAGCGAATTTAAGACTTTTTAAGGCCTAAAATTTCGATTTTTAAACTTTAAACTATTTAAGACCCCGCGGAAACCCTGTAAAGATTTGCACAATCTCTGTGTTAAAACAGCTCAGAATCCATTCAAGTGATAATGCATCGATGTAGGATAATTTCTCGATTCACAATGCATGTATTTATGGTCACAGCCTTAAGGCTCGTTCACACCAGGATGTTTTTTCCTCGCACTTTTCGTCAAAGTTTAACGCCTCGTGACTAAATAAAGGGTGCCAATGTTTGTTGTTTTTTTTTTGATTGGCACTTTTGTTCACGTGCCCGGAGCTGCTGAAGTTACAGCAAACACCACTTGGAGGCGCTCAAGCAGAAAACAGCCAAGATGATCTCAGTTTCACTTTCATTCAATAAAGATGATGATGAAGCACCGAGTCAATGGCTGTTTCTCAATACGCGTTCTTCAGCGGCCTTGCGTCCTCGTGTTCTAGTGTAACGTCATCATCAGCTGCCAAAGTTCAGCTCCAATACTCAAGACCGTAAGAACGGAGGACGTGTGAAACTTCCCGGATGTGTTCTTGATATCGAGGACGCACCAATGCAGACTTGAGCACTGAACTCAAGGAAGTGGGATGGAAGTGGGAAGCGCAGCATCTTATTTAGATTTATTATTAAAGTTCAGAGATATCACTCATTTACCTCAGGAGTTTCCCTAAATGAAACGGTCAAAGTAAACATTACCATGGACATCTTAATAAAGTAATAAACACATTAAGGGTGTTTGTTTGCTGAAATTCCTATTAAAATCTGTTTTATTTATTGTGCAACGTATATTTATAACGTTTTTATGCATAGTATATATTTTGAAAGGGGAAAAACAATAGATCGTTGTATGAATGTTGTAATGTTTAAATAATTTTCCATTAAAAAATGCGTGAAGGTCACGTGACCATCAGGAAGAACGCAGCATCTCATTTCTCAAAAGGACGCTGTTCTCGTGGTCTCCCGAGTTCGTTCTTCCGAGGACACCTGGCAAGACCGGTCTCCACAGGAACGTAAGTCTGTTCTCTGCTTTCTTGGAATTGAGAAACAGCCAAGATGAATGTGGAGCTGCTTTTGTCATTGGTGTCTGAACACAAATATATGCGATAATCTCAACAGCAGCTACAATAATGGCTGTAGGAGTGGAGATCAGCAAATATGATTCGATAGTGAGTATCATTTCACTTTTCTTTCCTAACTTGCAAGTTCTTTAAGCGCCATCTAATGTCAGGGGGTCATTTTGCGCGTTCACTCTGAGCAACACTCTGAAAACCGACTGGGTACTAATGCAGAAAAACGTTTTAAAAACGTTGACGTAAACGTGAGCAAAAAGCATCCCGGTTGTGTACGAGCCTCTAGTTGCATGTTTTTTTGTGTAGTGTCAGGCAGGACTGTGCTCTGTGCTGATGGATTTGCTTGAGTCTCTGTTGTCCGTGTCGTGTCTTCTGTGTGCGTGTGGTGAGCAGATGTGGATGTAGTCATAGTTGTCTTCTGTGAGGCTCTGTAATGCGGCGCTGCGGGCCGTCTGTGTGTCATAACTGCGCTGAAGTGTTCCCTGGGATGGAGGCCTGGTTCTGGAGAAGGTGGACAGATGTCTGGTGTTGGTGGTCCCGCTGGATCTGCTTACAGATGGACTCCAGCACCTGTCGGAGTGACCGAGGACACGGCACTCGCTGGTACAGGCCCACAGACCTGAGCAAAAACAGGAGGAGAGTCAGTGCACATTTGGGAAGATCAGTCAATCACAGAAAAATGCCATTCAGGTGCAATTTTATCAGAATTCTGACCATTTTTTTCTAAGAAATTAAAGTTTACATCTTTTTTTCTTGGAGATCCAAGTTTACACCTCGGAATTCTGATTCTTTTTACAACTCTGAATTTGAATAAAATTTTCTTTGAGTTCCCATGCTTGCATTTCAGAATTCTGATTCTTTTTTTTCTTTGAGTTCCAAGTTTACACCTCGGAATTCTCATTCTTTTTACGTCTTTGAATTCTGATTAGTTTTTCTTTGAGTTTCCATGTTTATATCTCAGAATTCTGATTCTTTTTTCTTTGAGTTACAAGTTTACATGCTGGAATTTTGATTCTTGTTCCTTGGAGATCCAAGTTTACATCTCGGAATTCTGATTCTTTTTTCTTAGAGTTCCCATGTTTACATTTCAAAATTCTGATTCTTTTTCCCTGGAGTTCAAAGTTTAACTCTCGGAATTCTGATTCTTTTTTCTTTGAGTTACAAGTTTACATCCTGGACTTCTGATTCTTTTTACATCTCTGCATTCTGATTCTTTTTTCTTTGAGTTCCAATTTTACATCTTGGAATTCTGATTCTTTTCCCTTGGTGATCCAAGTTTACAACTTAGAATTATGATTCTTTTTTTTTCTTTGACTTCCAAGTTTACATTTCGGAATTCTGATTCTTTTTTTCCTTTGAATTCCAAGTTTAATTCTCGAAATTCTGATCCTTTTTTCTTGGAGATCCAAGTTTACACCTCAGAATTTTTATTCTTTTTACATCTTTGAATTCTGATTTGTTTTTCTTGAATTTTCATGTTTATATCTCAAAATTCTGATTCTTTTATCTTGGAGTTCCAAGTTTACATCCTGGAATTCTGATTCTTTTTCCTTGGAGATCCAAGTTTACATCTCGGAATTCTGATTCTTTTAACATCTCTAAATTCTGATTATTTTTTCTTTGAGTTCCCATTTTACATGTTGGAATTCTTTTTTTTTTTCTTTGAGTTCCCATGTTCACATCTTGGAATTCTGATTCTTTTTACATATTGGGGATCTGATTCTTTTTTCTTTTAAGAATTCCAAGTTTACATCTTGGAATACTGATTCTTTATTCTTGGAGTTCCACATTTACACCTCAATTTCTGATTCTTTTTACATCTCGGAATTCTGATTCTTTTTTCTTTGAGTTCCAAGTTTACATCATAGAATACAGATTTTATAAGTTTACTACATAACTGAGTTTACATTTAAATTCCCACTTCTCAGAATTCTGAAAATGTACTTCTATTTCTGAGTTTATATCTCAGAATTCTTACTTTTCTTCAGTTATCTGAGTTTACATTTTGGAATTCTGACTTTTTCCTCAGAATTCTGAGTTTACATCTCGGAATTCTGATTCTTTTTTCTTTTTTGGAGTTCAAAGTTTAAATCTTAGAATTCAGATTCTGGTTCCAGTCACAGCTGGGTCAGTTGGCTTTTCTGTGTGGAGTTTGCATGTTCTTCCCGTGTTGGCGTGGGTTTCCTCCGGGTGCACGGTTTCCCTCACAAATCCAAAAACATGCGATATAGGGGAATTGGAGTAGGCTAAATTGTCTGTAGTGTATGTGTGTGAATGAGTGTGTATGGATGTTTCCCAGTGATGGGTTGCAGCTGGAAGGGCATCCGCTGTGTTACATATGCTGGATAAGTTGGTGGTTCATTCCGCTGTGGCGACCCCAGATTAATAAAGGAACTAAGCGAAAAGAAAATGAATGAATGATTAACTAAATTGGCCGTAGTCTATGAGTATGTGTGTGTGCGCGTGAATGAGTGTTTAAGGGTGTTTCCCAGGACTGGGTTGCAGCTGGAAGGGCATCCGCTGCAATAATGCTGGAATAGTTGATAAATAAGGGATTAAGCTAAAGGAAAATGCATGAATATTATGTTTGAAATTTACTCACCATAACCAGTCTTTAACCAAATGCCTTCTCTTTTTCTTTATTTTCATGAGAAATGACATACATTTGACTCTTTGTATTTGTGTGACACACAATATGCAGTCTTCAGCTCTACTAATAGCACGAGTTTGATTGCTTCGGCTCTTTGTTTCCCAAAGATTAGCGTTTAACAAGGTTGCAGCAGGAATGAATCAACATTGACCTTGAAGTGAACTGATCCAATCAACAGCTCATTAATTTGAGCACCTCTGTACTTTAACTACAGCGACTCAAAGTTTGCCTGACTAATCCGCATGACACTTCATCAATGCAACCATGATCCTGTAGAAATAATTGGCTTGCCGAATGTCTGGATGACGTCGTGGCATCTGTGACACTGTCTTTATCTGTTTCATTGCTGCAGATTTATTAAGAGCACTTAAACCATCACTGAGATCACTGTGATACCAACTGAGTAATAAGATAATAGTCTATCCTGCCTTATTAATGAGCATTAATGTCATTCAGCAGCAGGTAGTCTTTGTGTTGCATCAGATTATCTTTTCTTTGAATATATACTGTCATATACACTCACTGGCCACTTTATTAGGTACACCTTACAAGTATCGGGTTGGACCCCTTTTGCCTTAAGAACTGCCTTAATGCAACAAGATACTGGAAATATATATGGAGACTCATCAGACCAGGCAACGTTTCTCCAATCTTCTATTGTCCAGTTTTGGTGAGCCTGTGTGAATTGTAGCCTCAGTTTCCTGTTCTTAGCTGACAGGAGTGGCACCCGGTGTGGTCTTCTGCTGCTGTAGCCCATCCGCCTCAAGGTTGGACGTGTTGTGTGTTCAGAGATGCTCTTCTGCAGACCTCGATTGTAACGAGTGCTTATTTGAGTTACTGTTGCCTTTCTATCAGCTGGAACCAGTCTGGCCATTCTCCTCTAACATCAACAAGGCATTTGCGCCCACAGAACTGCCGCTCACTGGATATTTTTTCTTTTTAAGACCATTCTCTGTAAACTCTAGAGATGGTTGTGCGTGAAAATCCCAGTAGATCAGCAGTTTCTGAAATACTCAGAGCAGCCCGTCTGGCACCAACAACCATGCCACGCTCAAAGTCACTTAAATCCCCTTTCCTCCCCATTCTGATGCTCAGTTTGAACTGCAGCAGATCGTCTTGACCATGTCTACATGCCTAAATTCATTGAGTTGATGCCATGTGATTGGCTGTTTAGAAATTTGCGTTAATGAGCAGTTGGACAGGTGTACCTAATAAAGTGGCAGTGAATGTATGACTAATAGATGATATTTATATCACATACAGCATATATGTCACTGCTGAACGCTTGATTCTGATTGGCTGATGAACAATCAATGATGTGCAGTCATTTTCAGATATATGCACAGCTAAAGTAGTTCCGGCAGGTTTTGAGCGCATTACAGCTCCATATCCCTCCGCTGAATGATAAGAGTTATTTCACAGCTACAACAGTCAAAAATCACATCAGAACACAACAGAAGGAGGAGGAGATGTGGAAGAAACTAGTGCTACACACAGGAGACGCTTGAGGTGGACAAAAACCTGACAGGTGTGCATTATTATCTAATAATCCAATGACTTATTCCCAGTTGTTACTTACACACTTATCCGTACAGTAGGCATATTGATAATAAATATGTATAATAAATAGTCCTATGCCAGTCAGTCACCTTTATATGTAGTGTAGTCTTTCTTGAGTCCCTCGCTGATGTCAGAATCGCTGTCATTAACATCGCTGTCTCCTTTTCCACTGTCTTTACCGCTGATCTGTGGATCTCTGACAGCAATGGTCATCATGGAGTTTCCTTTCCACACCGTGATTGGTCGAGCAGAGTCTTTACCATATCCAGGTAAAGTAGAATATCCCTGTATGAAAGAACACACACTCATCCTTATTTAGCACACACTGATGTTCTGTATGCAGTATTTTAGCTGCTATTGTGTATATGCATGCATTATGCAGATGTTGCATTGTATTTTATTTTCACCTCCCATGGCATGAATCTGTTTGATTTAAAACTTTGATTGGCATTCTGCCTTTGTACGTGTCATCAGAGGGGGAAAGCCCCGCCTACTAGTGCCCATCTCTCCCTCATTAGCATAAACAGCAGCCCTGAGTGAGAAGCAGCCGTCTATCCATTAGCCATAAGAGTGTTTGAGCTGCTGAAGATAACGTCAGCATAGACTGAGGATTATAGATGTGGAGTTTTAGATGAAGCACAAATGAACAGCGACAGGAGCATCAAGCACACACTCACACCTGACCAGCACTGACAACACTAGTGCTGTTTTCAATCTGCCACTATGCTGATGCATAGACATTTGTAGCTCCGCCTCTTGAATTTTATTAATTTGAATTTAAAGCGACAGTCATCAAAATTGCACCATTAGGATCAAAGCCTAAAAGGGTCAGTTTCAGAGAGTTATACACATTATTTGTGTGGTATTTTTGAGCTGAAACGTAACACACACACACACACACACACTCTAGGGACATCAGAGACTTATTTTACATCTTGTAAAATAGGTAATGATAGGTCTGCTTTAAAAAGTTATATTTTGTAAAAAATGATTAGAGACCTGTTCATTACGTGTAACGTGCAAAAGTATAAGCCCCCCTTCCGGCCATTGCATACTTTAAGTTACCAGATTTTAAAAAGCATCTGATGACCCCTGTGAGTGACCCACTGCCTTGTGCTTTTTCTGTTCTTGGCCTGTTTCGAACAGTTTCTGGTCAATTATTAGGCCCACACGGAATCTGCGCGCGCAGAATTCCCCAGATTTTTAGCACATCATTAATTTTGTTTATTTACTTGAGTAAATGTGTGTAAATTCATATTTATTCAGTTTTTAAATTAATTACAGTAATATTATTGACTAATATGAAAATGTTCATCTGATTTATGTACAGTGCAGTTTGTACAGTAATGTTTTCTGTCTTTTAGTAGAGATATTATATGAAAGACTTGCTTTGTTCACCAAATAAAGTGGATCTAATTGGATTTGCATTGTAAATATTAAATAAAAGTTGAAAAGATTATATATATTTTTTTCACATATTAAGGTTTTAGTTATGATACTCCCAATATAATTCAGCAGAAATCCACAGATTTTCACCAAAATTCTCTGCAGAAATAGCAAAAAACGTCCGCAGATTCCGTCTGGCCCTACTCAATTAGTCACATCTCACTGCATTTTCATTCTCAGCACCACACACTGGAAATGGTGTAATTCCTAAAACAATGTGTCAAATAAAAATGCAGGCAACAGAATCTCTGCGATCACCAATGACTGAATCATATCTCACTTTTCTTTCAGTCTTTCACTTTTAAGTGTTATGCTTTTAAGGACAACATTAAATCAGTTAATTCTATTCTACTCTAACACATTCTGTCTGCATATTATTTTTTTTAACCATGGTCTACTTGCATATGACATTTTTGGCTGTTGCATCTCGTTTTTAATAATATGCACATTGCGTTTTTAAGTTAAAGGTTCTGTTGTAATTATTTTTGCTGTGTGCTCTATTTGTCAAACCCTTTTTTTAATTGTTGTTAATGTATTGCATTGCATCTCGCTGTTCATATGCTGTGCAAAATGTATTTTTCTCAGTGTGTTGATTCACATCCGCCATTTTCAGCGTGAGTCGAAGCGATATCACTAAAGGAACACGCTAGCTCTATTTTTAGATGCAAGGCTCATTGGGCTCAACACAAGATCAATATTCTCCACATTATCACTCTAATCGGAATTATTGGTTGTATCTTTAGGTAGGTTTGCAAACATGTGTACTTCTCATTAAGTCTACCTTATACTTCAGCCGTTTGCATTTCTCCCGGTCACAGAAGCTCCCTGTGATCTTAACTAGCATGCGTTTTAGAATTCTAAACATAGGTTTCTATCAGGGTACACTCAAGTCGACGGCTGGGCGCTGCGGACCGCTGCAGAAACCGATGTTTAGAATTCAAAAATGTGTGGCGCGACGATTCGGGACACTTCATGTTTCTGCTGCGCCACAGAGAGTGTCTGGTGTGCCGTGTCGCGGCTTCGAGCGGCGCATCCGGTGCCTCAGTCAAAGTTAATTCAGTGTGCGTGGTTATTAGTTTCTGTGTACAAGCTCGGCACTTGAAACTAGCACACAGTTGGCTGTAAAACTGTACAAAGACACAAATGATTTTGTACTCTCTGCTTGGTCTGTGTCAGAGTCGTACATGTACGACTGAATGCTAAACCTCTCACTCTAGCTCGTTCTCGCAGTCTGCCTGTCAGACTCTGTTGCAAACACAGAGCGGGTGAGCTCATGGCCCCGCCCCCTTGTTACGTTGGGCCGGAAGCCGAAACTAATTTACATGTGAAGCAACACACCCATAAATCAGCGAACTGTGGACACGCCCCCAACATGACACTTTTTAACACATTATAATAAAAAAATCTGAATTGTGTTTTAAACTAAACCTAAACTGACACACTCAGAACCATAATATTAATATTAAATCATAAAAAAGAGGTCAACTATGGGCCCTTTAAAACTCCTATTCCATCTGCATATTTTTAAAGTTTCTCGTGTGTTCATTATGCATGGTTTTAGTCACTTCATTGCATTTGCAGCAATATTTCAGTTTAAATAACTACATTTTACAGCATGCACATTGTTGCATGCAAAATGAATCACTGCTGCTGAGGTCTTAGACGTGTTGCTGATGGTTTAACAATTGAAAAGACTTTACAGCATGATATGAACTCTTTGCAATGGTCAAAAACATCAGCAGTGTGTCTCAGACCTCAACAGATGAGTGATGTTGTAGTTTATATGTATATTACACCCATGCTTGGATGTGTTATAAACACAATGCTGTCACTGCCGTCAACTATATATTGAAAATATGGCATAGTTGCATGTGAAATGGATCAGTGATGTTGAGATCTGAGACAGGTTGCTGATGGTTTTACCATTACAAAGACTTTACAGCACAGGTGTCAAATCCAGCTCCCAGAGGGCCACAGCCCTGCACAGTTTAGTTCCAACACTGCATCAACACAATTACCTGTAGGTGTCAATCAAAACTGAAGGACTCCATTAGTTTGATCAGGTGTGTTTAATTAGGGTTAAAGCTAAACTATGTAGAGCTGCAGCCCTCCAGGAACTGGATTTGATACCTGTGCCTTCAAGCATGATATGGACTTAATGCAATGGTCAAAAACATCAGCAACCTGTCTCAGTCCTCAACAGATAAGTGATGTTGTATTTTATATATATTTTGCCCATGTTTGGATGTGTTATAAACACAATGTTGTCACTGCCGTCAACTATATATTGAAAATATGGCATTGTTACATGTGAAATGAATCACTGCTGCTGAGGTCTGAGACAGGTTGCTGATGGTTTTACCATTGCAAAGACTACAGGTGTCAAATCCGGTCACTGGAGTGCCGCTGCCCTGCACAGTTTAGTTTCAAGCCTGCATCAACACACTTACCTGTAGGTGTCAATCAAAACTGAAGGACTCAATTAGTTTGATCAGGTGTGTTTAATTAGGGTTAAAGCTATGGTGTGCAGAGTTGCAGCCTTCCAGGAACTGGGTTTGACATCATCTACAATGATCAAAAACATTAGCAGTGTGTCTCAGACCTCAACAGATAAGTGATATAGTTGTGTGTATGTGTGTGTGTGTATGTATATATATATATATATATATATATATATATATATATATATATATATATATATATATATATATATATATACACATATATACATATATATATATATATATATATATATATATATATATATATATATATATATATATATGTATATATGTATGTGTGTGTGTGTATATATATATATATATATATATATATATATATATATATATATATATATATATATGTATATATATATATATATATATATATATATATATATATATATATATATATATATATATATATATATTTAATTATTTATTTGTGTGTGTGTGTGTGTGTGTGTGTGTTGCCCTTGTTTTGATTTGTTATGAAAAGAATGTTGTCCTTACCTTTAACTATTTTTTGACAATATGGCATTTTTGTAAACTTAGTGTAAATTAAGCTGCTTTGTGACTTTGTAAATGAAACTTTGCAGAGGGTAAGCGTTCCCAAATGTTCCAAACATGGTTCCTCAGCCTGTGCCATTATTTTGCATCAGTTTATTTATTCTTGATCAAGTGTCACTGCAATCACCATTGATCAAGCCCATGCAGATCACTAGAGAACTTCAAATCTGCCAGTTAAGAACTACCAATCCTGTCATGCACCACACACTCACACCTGTTCCTGTTTCACCTTGATTACACACACACTCACACACACAGCCGGAAGACCATTATGAACTGATTACTTAGACTTTAAAAGCAGACACACACACACACACCAGTTGCTGAGTCTTGTAAGCTGTATTGTGAACATTACGACGCATTTCCTTTGCCTTGCCATGCCCTGTACTGACCATTCGCCTGTTATTTGGCCACTCTTCTGGATTTGCCTGCAAGTACCTGTTTGACCCTGTTGACCGTTGCCTGCCTGGCTTCTCATTATAAACCTGCATTTGGATCCTCAACTCTGTTGTCAGCGTCCCTCACATTACAGTCGCATTGCATGTCACTGTTTTTATGCTATGAGAACAGTGTTTTATAATGGTGTCAAGTTCATCTCATTCTTGTTTCTACACATCCTGCATATGCACTGCACGTCTAATTACTGCATTAAATATTGACTTGTCACAATTCATTTTAGGGTAATATTGCTATTTTCTCCAATGTGTGCATTGATTTTTATTACGCAATCTCAGATTTAAACAGCTCTAATAGTTTTTCTTTGCACAGTTAGTTTTGATGCATATCGATATATTTTTCTGCTATCAAGAACAGGCTTTCTAGGAAACAAATTAAGTATTTTAAAAGGTTAATAAGGCAAGAAAACAGTGGTTTGTTCTGTAGCCAATTGGAAAATTTAAATTCTTATGGTGGCTAATAATACTGACCTTACCAGTTTTGTAACTGTTTACAGATTAAAATAAACAAGACTAAAGTTTCTCCAGAGGAAAATATAATCGGAAATACTGTAAAAATTTATTCTTGTTCTGTTAAACAACACTTGGGAAATATTTATTTATTTATTTATATATTTTGCAAGTAGGCGGTTCATTCCGCTGTGGCGACCCCTGATTAACAAAGGGACTAAGCAAAAAAGAAAATGAATGAAATTTGCAAGCATTGCATTGTTTTTCTGCTACTGTGTTTTTAAGTCGACACGTCACTTCATTTGTACACGTACATGAGGAGCATCTCCTTTGGTGTCCTGCACTATTTTGTATTGCCCTGCACATTTGCATTAGATTGATGCGATTGGCTCTTACATCTTGCGTCATTAGCATTGCATTCTGAGCCCTGCGTTGTTCAGCTGTGCTCTGTCGAGCTGTTTTTAATGCATGGTGAATGTGTGCTGTGTGAACAGCTCCTCACACACACAGACACACACAGAGAGAGAGAAAGAAACACTGTCTCCACTTACATCGATTTCCCCCGCCACACTCCTGTATTTGCTCTTGAAGGTCTGCGGGGTTTCGTTAAAGACTTCAGCGGTCGCCTGCACACTGCTGTGTAGCTTCTCAGGACTGTCGACGGTCGTGGAGTGAAAAGTGTGTGTGTCGAAAACATTGGCGGTCTGGTTTGAGATCATGGACACACTGTTTTTCTCATCAGAGTATGGGATATCCAATGCCTCAGGGAGGTCATCGCTTCTCTTCTGACTGTTTTTACGACTTTTGCAAAGTATGAACGATAAAATAGCCAAAAACAGCAGCGAGGAAGTCGTCAAAGCCAATATTAAAATAAGCGTCCATTGTTTAGGCTCATCCTCCTCTCTTTCGTCATAAAAGTTGCCGTTTGAGGGTGCGGATTCGGTTAGGGTGAAATGAATCGTGGCTGTTGACGTTTGCGATGGTTGGCCATTATCGTTAACCGTCACTAAGACTTTCCATGAATCGTACTCATCGTACGTGATTTTGCGGTTGATATAAATTTCTCCAGTATTCGGATCGATTGCGAAACCAAAATCGCCTCCGTCGTAGATCTTATAAGTGAGCTCTGCGTTTAATCCGGCGTCTGAATCTTTAGCCATTATTCGCGTTACGATATAACCGGGAGGTGCGTCTCGGGGGAGCTGTATTTCAGCAGATCCGTTAATGAGCGGCGGATGAGTTATAAACGGAGTGTTGTCGTTCTGATCGACTACATTGATGATGAGTATGGCGTTGTTGTGAAGTTGTGGCCATCCTCTGTCGCTGGCTTGGACGCGTAAATCCAGCCTTTTTGTGACTTCGTAATTGAAACTCTGAAGCGCGTAAACGTTTCCAGCTTGATTCATAATAGCAAACCTGGACACGCTGTTTGTGTCGGAGTCAAAAAGTTCGTAGGTTATTTCCCCATTCAATCCTGAATCTTGATCGCTAGCCAAAATTGTTGTAATGTAAGTCCCCGGTAATTGATTCTCCTCAATGAAACCTTCATATATCTTAGCACTGAATGTCGGGGCGTTATCGTTGACGTCTGTCAGACGTATAATGTATTGAGTTACTGTGCGTAATGGAGGCACACCGAAGTCCTCAGCCACCACCGTCAGATTATACTCCGCAATCTTCTCTCTGTCCAGAGGAGCCATGGTGACGATGGTGTAGCTGCCCTCGTAGGCTCTCTTAAGCCTGAAGTTCCCATGTCCTCCATTCAGAGTGCAGCTCACCTGTCCATTCGCCCCAGTGTCCTTGTCTTTAATGCTGATTAAAGCCACCAGGATATCTGGACCTGTGGCTTCACTAACATGCGCAACACCGTCTGTCACTGATGTTATGGATGTGATGATGATTTCAGGAGGGTTGTCGTTGACATCTCTGATGTTGATGATAATTTTGCACACTGAAGGCACCGGGTTGTGCCCCAGATCAGTAGCCTGCACATCAATTTCATATGTCGTCTCGTCTTCGTAATCCACAGGGCTTTGTAAAGTCAAAAATCCAGTCTTGTAATCCAGTTTGAACAGCTGTCTGATTTCTGTTGTAACTTGTTTGCCAAATTCATACACGACCTGTCCATTAAGTCCTTCGTCCGGGTCTATGGCGTTGAGATCCAGCAGTAGAGCCTCCACAGGGGTGTCCTCCGGCACATCCACCGAGTAATGGCTGTGGTCAAACAGCGGGCTGTTGTCATTCGCGTCCTTCACTTTCACGGTCACATTAGTGGAGCCGCTCCTCGGCGGATGACCTCCGTCTGCCGCCACCAGCTTGAGCGCGAAAAAAGCGCGCACTTCTCTGTCCAGCTCTTTGACGAGCACCAGCTCCGCATATTTAACCCCATCCACGCGCGTGATGACATCGATGCTGAAGTGCGAGTTCTCGCTCAGCTCGTAGCTTTGGATGGAGTTTGAACCCACGTCTGAATCCTCGGCGGCGTCCAGCGCGATGCGCGTGCCAAGCGCCGCGCTCTCGGAGATCTCGACGGTGCACTCTGCGCGCGGGAACTCCGGAGAGTTGTCGTTCACGTCCAGCACTTCCACTTCCACATGGAAGAGCTCAAACTGCTCGGCGGACACGAAGGCGACGTCAAAAGTAATCACGCACCGCGGGTTGCGCTTGCAGATGCGCTCGCGGTCGACGCGCTCCTCCGCTGTCAGCCTCCCGTCGCTTTCCCGAAATCGTATGAAGGAGCTGGTTGACGGACTCATCAGCTTAAACCTGATGCCAGGGAAAGTCCTGCGCGTTTTATCCGGAGTCCAGGTTACATTGCTGGCGAGTGTTCCGATGACCGTCGGCGGTCGAACCTCTTCGGATATCTTATACCGGACCGTCCGCTCCTCGCACAGCACCGCCGCCCAGAGCAGCGCGGCTCCGAGTGTCCGCGCGAGAGAGAGCCGGGTCTGCATGTTCAGCGGCGGGAGAAGCGCGCGAGTCACCTGCGCGAGTCCCGCTGCTCATCAGCCTCTCTGAAGTCTGAAGTCACTTATTCTGCGTGCAGCTTCTTCTTCTTCTCTGACTCCTCCCGCGACTCTCTCACACACACTTACTCACACACTCCAATGACATTTACAATTCACGCGAATGACCAACACACCTTCCTTCACACAGGTCTAGTCGGTGCGAGAGCGCGCACTGGTATAAAACTGATGAGAATGATCGGCGCGCGCGCACGGGGAGGGCGACAGGACAAAGAAAAGACATTTCGTTTCTCTTTCTCGTTAATTTCAGTCATGTGACTGGACTTGAAATGTCCTTCCTTATGAACAGAAAGACTATTTATAAACGCTTCTAATATGCGTGTGCATGTCAGTTTGAGTATAGCCTAAAAATGTCTTCATGATTTTGTCTCCAAATGTGCACTGAATTGAGGAGAATCATCTGGCATTGTGTCATTTCTGTGCTTAAAGATGAAGACTGCTCACTTTCAGAGTATTGATACTGAATTAATGACACTTACTTTATCTAATAACATGCACAGTGTCAATATCTTGTAATCAGGATACGTTTATTGACAGGTGAAGTGACACATTATATAATGTTATATAATGTTGGGTTACAAGGTTCCATGCTTGTTAAATTACTAACATGAACATTTGTCGAAGTATCTGTTAATCTTCATTAACAGTAGTTAATTCAGTTCAGTTGTCTATTTCTCTAGTGCTTTTACAATGTAGATTGTGTCAAAGCTGCTGAACACAGAAGTTCTAGTAAACTGAAACGGAGTCAGTCTAGTTTTCAGAGTTGAAGTTCAGTTTAGCTCAGTTCAGTGTGGTTTAATTTTCACTCTGAAAGTCCAAACAATGAAGAGCAAATCCATCGATGCGCAGCTCCACGAGTCCCAAATCAAAACTAATCAAAAATAAACTCCTCCATTGTTAGTTGTTGTTCACTCACATTGCATTAACTAATGTCAACAAGCACAACTTTGGATCTTAATAATGCATTAGTAAATGTTGAATTATAATTAATAAATGCCATACAAGTATTGTTCAGTAGATCATGTAAAATATAACCCAGTCATGTTACATCAAGATGAAGTGATGCTGCTCAAAACCAGATCAAAGATCTGCCATTTGGGCTCAGATTATTTTCCACTTTGAATTAATTCATTATTCTGACTCCACAGGCAGACACTTCTGTTGTTTTAGGTCTAAATTCACCTATTTTTAGCATTATTTTTTTCAGAAATCAAGACTTTGTCTTTGGTAAATGCATATTACTATTAGAATGTTTCCAAATTTTGCAGTCTGGATGTGCATTGATGTAAACTGCTTATGTCCATTTGGGGAAAATGTGCCTTATTTATTTCTAAAGGTGCACATTTAGAGGTTTAGTTAGTTCCAGGAGTCCAATCGGCTTTTCTTTTTTATACCAAAGTGATCAGACTCGTGGTTTTGAGATCACAGCAATATATTATTTTTATAAACACTGTTAATGCTTCTAAAGACACTTTTAGATCAGATTACTCTTGTTCACTCACATTGCATTAACTAATGTCAACAAGCACAACTTTGGGTTTTAATAATGCATTAGGAAATGTTGAATTATAAATCCTGTCATTTCAGATACACATTGAGTGAGATGTTTTTGATTTGTCCGTGTTTTAGTTTATATGTGATTATGCCTGTATGTTTAAATCGGACTTTTTAATTAATTGGATATTATTTTTGTAATTTTTACCTGTCCAGTGACTGCAGGTGGAAATAGCAATCCTGCTACAACCTGGCACAATGCATCTTTCCTCTTTGAGGTTAATGTGATTTTTGTGCATGTCCCTGTTAGATAAATAAATTCATTCATTCATTCTGTACAAGTACTGTTCATTAGAGCATGAATGGACCTTTGTTGTAAAATGTGACCCAGTCATGTTACATCAAGATGAAGTGATGCTGCTCAACACCAGATCAAAGATCTGCCATTTGGGCTCAGATTATTTTTCCACTTTGAATGAATGCATTATTCTGACTCCACAGGCAGACACTTCTGTTGTTTTAGTACTAAATTCACCTATTTTTAGGATTATTTGTTCAGAAATCAAGACTTTGTGTCTTTACATAAGAATGTTTCTAAATTTTGCAGTCTGGATGTGCATTTTTAGCAATTTGATGTAAACTGTCTTATGTCCTGTTGGAAAAAATGTGCCATATTTATTTCTAAAGATGGATATTTATATTTATATAAAGATATTTATTTCTAAAGATGTATTTAGAGGTTTAGTTAGTTCCAGTAGCCCAATCGGATTTTCTTTTTTATAGCAAAGTGATCAGACTCTTGGTTTTGAGATCACAGCAATATATTATTTTTATAAACACTGTTAATTTTGATGCTCCTAAAGACACTTTTACATCAAATTGCTAAAAATGCACATGCAGACTGTAAAAAATGAAAACATTCTTATGTAAATCTGCACACAAAGTCTTGATTTCTGAATAATTAATCCTAAAAATAGGTGAATTTAGACCTAAAACAACAGAAGTGTCTGCATGGGTAGTCAGAATAATGCATTCATTTAAAGTGGAAAATAATCTGAGCCCAAATGGCAGATCTTTGATCTGGTTTTGAGCAGCATCACCTCATCTTGATGTAACATGACTGGGTCATATTATACAATAAAGGTTCCATGATCTAATGTACAATACTTGTATGGCATTTATTAATTATAATTCAACATTTACTATGCATTATTAAGATCCAAAGTTGTGCTTGTTGACATTAGTTAATGCAATTTGAGTGAACAAGAGCAATCTGATGTTAAAGTGTCTTTAGAGGCATCAAAATTAACAGTGTTTATAAAAGTAATATATTGCTGTGATCTCAAAACCACAAGTCTGATCACTTCGGTATAAAAAAGAAGATCCGATTGGATTTACTAAATCTCTTTCTAAATGTGCATCTTTAGAGATAAATGTGGCACAGTTTCCCCAACGGGACATGAGACAGTTTTCCAAACTTGTAAGTTAAGAATAACAAAGTTCTGCCTCCTGCTATTAACTATTTAAGATCTGTGGAAACCCATCCATGTTCATTTATTCAGCCCTGTGGTGTTACACCTCCCGAAACAGCCGAAGCCGAATGGAAAAAAAAGAAGTGCATTTTCAGAAGCTCTTATTATTTATGTGCTTTCAGTTTTCATGGCCTCATTAATTGAGAGACTACAGGGAATATGTGCTTTATAAAAATTCATTTGTCACACTGCAGGGCCATTGAAATGAAAGTGAAAAGTTGATTAAAAGTGCTGAAAAACCACATGAAGAGCTGCTGGAGAGTTTCAAAACATGCACTTTTTTATATCTGCTAAAAACACAGTTTTCAGCCTGTCAGCTTCATCCATCCGACCATCTCTTATCATAAATCTCTCAAAGCATAAGTTGGCTATAATGTATTCACATTTAATCTAAATCCAAATCTCGGCCACAGGGTAAAATTCTCTCCCTGATTGTTGAACTCAGAAAACCAACCCAAGCTCATTTTGAAAACGCTTCTGGAGAGCACCAAATACATCCCAGAAGGTACGTTTTTTTCTTCAGTTTTTTGTTTTCGCAAATCCACCAGAGGCCGCTGTGTATGTTTTTTAAGTTCTCAAATTTCCAGCACAGGCTCATTCTGAAAACGTAGCCCTATATACATTTCTGGAGATCGCAAATTACGTAGCCAGAGTTATGTAGAATCAGAATCAGAAAGAGCTTTAATGCCAGGTATGTTCACACATACGAGGAATTTGTTTTGGTGACAGAGCTTCTACAGTGCAACAGCATTACAGAGACAGGACAAAAAACAGATAATAAATATATTTAAAAAAATAGAAGTAAGTGAGTGCAAATATACAGATTGACAAGTGTATGTACATGTTTATTACTATATACAACGTTATATGTGCAGCTGTTATGTGCAAATTGGCATGTAAAGTGTGTGGTTAAATAAGTGTATATGTGTATAAAAGTGTATGGCAAGTAGTGATGTTGGTTCCACAATTATTATCATCAAGTGTTCATGAGATGGATTGCCTGAGGGAAGAAACTGTTTCTGTGTCGGGCTGTTCTGGTGCGCAGTGCTCTGTAGCGTCGACCAGAATGTAAAAGCTCAAAGAGGCAGTGTGCTGGGTGTGAGGGGTCCAGAGTGATTTTGGCAGCCCTCCTGCTCGCTCTGGATAAGTACAGTTCTTGGGGAGTAGGAAGGGTTGTACCAGTGATTCGCTCAGCAGTCCGAACTATTCGACGTAGTCTTTGGAGGTCGTATTTAGTAGCTGTATGGCTGCATTGCATCTTTAAAACGAATGCTACAGGGCACGTGACCGCTCACCTCCGTATGAACGGCTTTCCCAGAGACCAGTTTGTCCAGTGGCTTGCCATGTACATCGGCAAACTTTAGAGGCAGAGCGGAGTTGACCACATCGAAGGGGTTCGAGTCTGGTGAAGAACGGTTCCAGAAAGCGGGTAAGACAAAAACAGAAACCAAAACATAAAACAAACAAGTAAATAACAGGGTGAGAATGTGGTAAGATGTGAAAACGTGGTGAAAATCAGGCGAGGGCTTTTGTTTTTGTGCATTGCTTTTTAAAACACTATTGGTTGGGTTTAGGGAAGGAAAAGTCTGGGTCAGTCAGTCAACAGCGACCTCTGGTGGATTTACGTGAGAACAGCAGGCTCGTCACTCTTCCTTCTCTAAACCCAACCAATAGTGTTTTCAAAAGCCATCCAGAAAAACAAAAGCCCTCGCCTGATTTTTACCACGTTTTTAGATCTTACCACATTCTCACCCTGTTCAAGAGTTCACACTTAGCTGATGATTGATTATAAAGCTTGTTTGGCATGCTGTCCCGGGAGAGAGCCCTGAGCTCATAAGATTCTTGAGCCCGGGGCTCCCTCCCGTTTGCAAGGCAAGAGGGGAGTTTGAGCTCAGGTAGATCTGGAGAACTCCCCTGCTGTAGTAGCTAATGAACAGATAATGATTTCTCTTTAGAGAGAACTACTTACTAGGAGCATGTCTATGGTTCTGATTTGGATCAGTCAATTAACTTAAGTTGCAAGTTTTTGGACGGTAGGAGGAAACCGGGGGGGCCGGGGGAAACCCACGTGAGCATGGGGAGAACATGTAAACTCCACACAGAAACGTCGGCTGGCTTGGTAAGGACTACAACCAGTGACGTTCTTGCTGTGAGGCAACAGTGCTAACCACTAGGCCACCATGCCACCCATCCAGGAAAGGAGGAGGAGTAGAGGTGGAAGGGGGGATTCTTCAAAATGAAGATGGCTGTGATATGGAACTGAGGGTGTTTATAGTGGCCTAGGAATCGTCTGATTAGTGAATCATAAATTGAATAATGCAGGGCCGGCTGCAAGCAATCATAAGCACGTGATCCTCTCAAAAGTAGTTTATAAATAAACTTCACTTATTTACTTGTTTATTTTATTTTTTGGCTTCAGTTTTTGTCCTACCCGCTTTCGGGAACCGTTCTTCGCTAGACTCGAACCCTGTCATCGAGGTTAACTCCTCTCTGCGTCCTCCTATGTATGTGACGAACTACTGGACAAACTGGTAACAGCGGGAAAGCCGTTCATACAGAGGTAAGCGGTCAGCTGGTACCATGAAAAGCATCATACCACCCTATAGCATTGGTTTTTAAAGACGAAATGCAGCCATACGTACTTCTGGCTACAGAATTCAGGATCTCCAGAAATGTATATAGGGCTACGTTTTCAGAACGAGCCTGTTTTGCAGAAAACTGCAGTCAGATCAGTGGAGTGCTTCTTAATATTTCATGAATTTCCAGTTTATCGTGCTCGCCTATCAAGCAGCGGGAAGATTTATTCCAGAACATTCCAGATTATATTTCGCAGACAGAATTTCTTTGCAAGTTCAGGGCAATCTTTTTTTGTGCTTTCAAATGAATCCGAGGAGCTGAAAAGAGGTTTTTGTAGGGGCAGACAAAACTGCTGTGCAACTGTTTGAGAGGAGATAGCGATTCCAAATTTATAGTCCGCTCACAGACATAATTCCATTTTTAATAGGATTCTAAACGCATTTGGTTTCAGGGGATATCTTTTTGCATTTTCAAGTTTGCTAATCACATCCGTCTATGACATGCTTCAAGAAATGGCACGGAAGTCGACACATAAAACTAGAAACGGGCTTCATAAAGGTTTGAAATGGGAAGCGAATTATACGGCAGCGATGCCCGCAGTCGGCTGATTAGTGCTCTCGCAGGAGATGATTTTAAGATTCCTTCTGGACACGCCGTCTCTCTCCTGGGGAAAGCAGACTGTTTTCTTTTTCTTTTTTTTTTCTGTGAAGCGCATTATGATTTGCAACATTTGGGGAAAATGCCATGAGAATAGTGTGTGCCAGTCTCCAACAGCAGCTCTGACAATTACACGGAGATAGAAGGAAAATATGCCAATGACCTTTGCTTTATGAAGCATTCCTCGCAAACGTGTTTTTTAATGACATTTAGCGTCTTAAACTCTTGTCTTTTTCACCTAATAATGTATGGATGCTTGGTGCAGTTTCTGTGTTAAATAAATTCAGGTAACACACTCAGTGGTGCTTCTAGTTTAAGGCCCAATCCCAATTCTATTTTTGTGCCTCTAAAACAGAGTGTGAAGGGGAAGGGCTTTAAAATGTACCCCTATGAATTGGGACAGCACTGCAGCACCTGCACACGTCATCATATGTCATCACGATCTCTTGCTTCATATGAGATCAGACGATGGTGACTGCTGTAGTTATTCTAGCTGTGTTATTTTTTAGATTTTATCTTCAGGATATCACTGAAGGCATATATTAAGTTATCCTAACGATCTAATGTGGCAATAAGATCATAACTGCGCATTTACATAGTGGCCATATTGATCTATGTAAACACACCAAAAACAACATTAACATTACAGCAGACACTGTAAACAGCTCAATCCCAGACACTAGACATTACTGACAGGGTATTCCAGTGTCATCGAGTGTCAGAATGTTGTGGGACTGCTGTACAGGAGTTGTTATTAGGGATTATAGATTGCGAAATTTAATATATATATATATATATATATATATATATAAACATGTGCTTGTTTGTTGTAAAAATTTGTAATAATGACAAAAAATACTAATTTGTGGATCTCCATACTTTTTTTTTAACTTAATTTTCTTACCCCTTGGTTTCGAGTGGTCCTGAAAAATCTTCGCTCGAAGGGGTATTTACCCCCTCCCTTTAGCCCTACACCTTCAAACTAAAGTGAATTGGCCCACCCCTTCTCGGAATGCGCAAAAACAAGGGTTCATGGTTCAGGGGAAGGGTAGAATTGGGATTGGGCCTAAATGACACCCTGGGCGAACCACCCTATATAAACCCCATGAGAACCCCATATGACTTTTTAATGACTCTCATTGGAACAAATGTAATTGTCTCAAATAAACAATTCAGACAGCATATCAACAAATTGAACATTACTAATAATAAATATTCATTCATTAATTTTCTTTTCGGCTTAGTCCCTTTATTTATCAGGGGTCGCCACAGCGGAATGAACCGCCAATTTATCCAGCATATGTTTAGGCAGCGGATGCCCTTCCAGCTGCAACCCATCACTGGGAAACACCCATTCACTCTTGCATTCAACACATACACAACGGACAATTTAGTTCATCAATTCCCTGTAGCACATGTGTTTGGATTTATGGGAAACCGGAGCACCTGGAGAAAACCCACACCAACACGGGGAGAACATGCAAACTCCACACAGAAAAACCAACTGGCTCAGCCGGGGCTCAAACCAGCGACCTTCTTGCTGTGAGGCGATTGTGCAACCCACTGCGCCACCGTGACGCCCTAATAATAAATATATTTATTTATTTTCAATAAATATAACAATTTCTTTATATTTATTATGAATAAATAGTCTTAATATTGACATTACTGTTATAATTATAATTATTATTATTATTGAATTCTTATTTTAAGTAGATAATAAAAAAAACAATCCTAAATGAAACTGGAATACAATGTAAAGACATAACTGGAGTGATACTGTATGCCAAGGTCACTTAAGAAATCAGGAATATTCTGACAATCTATGACAAAATCTATATAATACAAACAAAAATGTTTTATAGAATTATCTGTTGTCTTAGACCCGACTCATGACTGAGAATTAATGTCATTAATGCCGAGTTCAGACTGCATGGTTTTCAGAGTAATCATGTCACAGATGTTTTCACACTGCATAACTAGGCTAGCGTTTTGTCACTGCTTTGTTCACACCGCAAGATGGATCTGCATCAGGGAGTTTCACATTGCATGACTTTACAATAGGAAGAATCGCCGACAACATTGTCCAAATTATGTCTCACAACCAAACACACGTAGTATATCTTTTGTTATTAACTACATAATAAGAAAGAAGCCTTTAGTGGGGTAGAAAATCACCCCATTGCTAATTCAAGGGCATTAGCAATTTCGCCTCAACTTTTTTACTTTTCGACCCGGTTGTGATATTGCTCAGATGACACGTCAAACAGACACGGGTGCTCCTGCCAAATTTCCACTAGTTTTTCCTCCATTTCTTGGGTCCAAATCAACTAAAATGAGTGCTTATTAGGTTATTTATTAATAACTCAACCAGTTGGGTTAAATATTTGGTGCTTTGTTGGGTTATTTTTAACATTTATTGGGTTATTTATGTAATAACTCAACCAGTTGTGTTAAAAATGTTTCATTTCAACAGTCAACTGAGCAGCTGTATTAAGTGAAGTTTCACAAACTAATTTCGAGAGGAGCACGTGATATGATTGACTGCAGCTGGCTACCCATCTACATTCATTAGTTAGCCAATCAGATTAATCCCAACTCACTATAAGTAGCCTAGCTAGAACTACTCTCTTATCTTCGTTTTCCGAAGAAACCCCCCATCCACCCCTTCTCCTCCTTTCCTCCTTTACCATGGGGAGCTCTCGAGAACCACCTGATCTCGTACTCCCCTCACATGCTCTATGGACCAGGCGGGAGCCCTGGGCTCAACTATCACAGAGCTCAGGGTTCTCTCCCGGAACAGCATGCCAAACCTGCTAACAGTTGTCAAACAAAATCTAAGTGTGAACTCTTGAATATGCGTATGTAATGTTGTTTTTGCGTTATAAAGATAATTTAAGCTCTAACGCAACAATATTGTTGATTTTTAGCAAATAACCTCTCTGTGTTGTGTTTTTCCAACACAATCTCACGGCAATTCGTAACTTTTTGATTTAGTGGCTAATTCGCTCGATCAAATTGCTCATCCCCCAATGACGGTTGGGTTTAGGGGTGGGGTTAGGTGCCACGCCTCCTTTTTAAAATTCATACAATTTAGTACGATTTGCTCATCCCCCAATGACAGTTGGGTTTAGGGGTGGGGTTAGGTGCCACGCCTCCTTTTTAAAATTCGTACAATTTAGTACGATTTGCTCATCCCCCAATGACGGTTGGGTTTAGGGGTGGGGTTAGGTGCCACGCCTGCTTTTTAAAATCGTACAATTTCGTACAAATTAGCCACTAAACTGACAAAACGTAAAATACTTACGTTTTTCTCGTTTCACCAGCACTCTTAATTAGTGATGATACAAACAGGCACTTTATAGCAGATCTATATTAAACAGATAAGTGTCTGAAAGTTATAATGTAATGGACATTAAGCATTTTTAATATTTTTGATAACTGTATGTTATTTATTTACACAGCCATACTTATAACACTAATAGTAGTACTAGTCATAGTAGCAATAGTAATACCAGAATGGAAAAAAAAAAAATATTTAATTAAAATAACCCAATTCATTGGCTTAAATTATATAACACAGTGCATTAAGTTAAAATAACCCATTGCAAGGAAGGTGCTATAATAACCTTTAATTGGGTTATGTGTTGAGGTATTTTTAACCCAAGTATTTTAACTGACATAAAATTTTGGTCACCTGACATCACAACCTAAATCTAACCTACTATCAGGGTTTGTGCAGATATCATAATGCCAAATTTAAGACTTTTTAAGGGCATTAAGTATTAAATTTAAGACCTATATCACAATATCAAAACACGCACACACATAAAGAGGAAATGCTAAATCACAAAAATAGTGGTAAAATAAAATTATTTAAATTGAACATTACTAAAGACTGGTTAGATGCACCATTGAGCTACAGAAACACCTTAAGGCTGATTTATACTTTCGCCTGGCGCCACATCGCACACCTCACGAAACGAACGAGGCTTTTACACTTGACGTGTTCGACATTGAGATATTCCTTAAAATGACAGGGGGCGATCAAAAGAAACACAGTAAAATCAGACGGATAAACAGAGAACTGGAACGTTTCTGGATCTTAGGTCATATGATTAATATGATTGAGGATTTTTAAAATAATAGTTTTTTATTATTTTTATATTTTATTTTAATGATTATAAAGATTTTTATAACCATTCAAGATTTTTTAAATCAAACTTTGATGCTTTTGTTCATATCTCGGACAGTTCAACTCATTAAAGTTAAATATTAATGGCAACAGAACATGCAGGTTCCTCTCTCTTTTAAATAAAAAGCTAAATGATTTTAAAGTTCATCCATTATTAATTAAATGGTATTTCTCTTTTTTAACCGATCGTAGACAGCAGGTTAGTGTTAATGGAAAAATCTCTGAGCCAAAATTTCTGAGTACGGGAGCTCCGCAGGGCTGCGTTTGTTAGCTCACCGGTTTTGTTCACTCTGTGTACAGATGCATGTAGATGTTCGTATTCTAAGAATTACATTATTCAATTCTCAATAGGGTTATTGAATAAGTATAGAGATTTATCTGAATATTTTTCAGAGATTGGAAGATTTGCGAGTTGGTGCGATGACAATCTTCCAGCTTTGAAAGTCAGTAAAACAAAAGAGATGGGGTTTGACCCTAGAGGAATTGGTGATCATAGGTCTGTGACCATCAATACTCAAACTATCACACAGGTCACTTCATATAAATATCTTGGTGTCTTCTTTGATAACTCACTGAAATGGAATACATGTTGATAATCTCTGTAGTAAGCTTCAGCAATGACGTCTATTTTTTACGACGTCTAAGAATTAATGGAGTGGATCAGAAATGTATGATCATGTTCTATAGGGCTGTGTTTGAGAGTTTAATAAGGTACGGCATCACAGCCTGGTTCGGCAACTTGTCTGTGCAGCTGAGATCTAAAGTAGTTTGTTTGATTCACACTGCCTGGAAAATGATTGGTGTATCAGAGCAGATGTCACTGCAGGATATGTATGAACAGGTCGCATTAAGATGTGCTAAACTAATAGCTTGTGACGTATCACATGTTCTGCACAAGGAATATGAGTTGTTACCTTCGGGGAAAAGGTTCAGAGTACCTTGCTGTAGATTAAACAGAACTATTTTTATCCTATGAGCATTAAGCTATTAAATAATAGTGGTGGTTAATACTGAGAGTATCTGTTTTTGCTTATTTACGTGTGTATATATGGAGAGAGGCATGCAACTTTTATTGAAATACTTGTTTGTTTGTTTGTTTGTTTGTTTTTTCATGTTTGTGATGACTGCAGCTGAGGGCAAGAGCTCAAGACAAATTACCCTTACTCAGACAATAAAGTTTTACCTTACCTTACCTTACATTACCTTACCTTACATTACCTTACCTTACCTTACAATTATATATTTTTTATTATGGCAAGAATAAAAGCAAAATAAAGTACACTTATTAAAAATACTGACGCTTTACTTCATTTTGCCCACTCCACAATTCAAACATCACTCTCTGGCTAGATTCTGTGCTCTACTTATAAGCTAAAAAGGCAATAGTGGTCCATTAATTCCTGTCCATTATCACCAATAAAGCCTAGAAATTGGGAATCAATATACTGTAAACTGATAGGTATATATATTCCTTTCAGTTATCAAAGACATCATTTGTTACTTAATTTTAGTTTGTAAATTGTTTAAAGGGCCCATAGTTGACCTCTTTTTAATGATTTAATATGAATATTCTGGTTCTTCTGAGTGTGCCAGTTTAGGTTCAGTTTAAAACACAGTTCAGATTGTTTTATTATAATGTGTTAAAAAGTGTCATGTTGGGGGCGTGTCCACAGTTCGCTGATTTATGGGTGTGTTGCTTCACATGTAGATTAGTTTCGGCTTCCCGCCAATGTAACAAGGGGGCGGAGCCATGAGCTCACCTGCTCTGCGTTTGCAACCCAGACAGGCAGACTCAGAGAAGAAGGAGAGAGAGGATCAGCATTCAGTCGAACATGTACGACTCGGACACAGACCAAGCAGAGAGAACAACATCATTTGTGTCTTTGTACAGTTTTACAGTCAACTGTGTGCTAGTTTCAAGTGCCGAGCTTGTACACAGAAACTAATAACCACGCACACTGAATTAACTTTGACTGAGGCACCGGATGCGCTGCTTGAAGCCGCGACACGGCACACCAGACACTCTCTGTGGCGCGGCAGAAACATGAAGTGTCCCGAATCGTCGCGCCACGCATTTTTGATTTCTAAACATCGGTTTCTGCAGCGGTCCGCGGCGCCCAGCCGTCGACTTGAGTGTACCCTGATAGAAACCGATGTTTAGAATTCTAAAACGCATGCTAGTTAAGATCACAGGGAGCTTCTGGGATCACGAGAAATGCAAACGGCTGAAGTATAAGGTAGACTCAATGAGAAGTACACATGTTTGCAAACCCACCTAATGATACAACCAATAATTCCGATTAGTGCGATAATGTGGAGAATATTGATCTTGTGTTGAGCCCAATGAGCCTTGCATCTAAAAATAGAGCTAGCGTGTTCCTTTAGTGATATCGCTTCGGCTCAAACTGAGGATATGATGACGCGCCTGTCAATCAATATTGGTGGGCGGGGGGACCTCTCTCCTACGTAAAGTTGCGGTCGGGTTGAAAACCGCTCCAATTGGTCCACCGTTTTTTATGTTGTTAAATTGAAAAAAAAAAGCACTGGGTGTGTTTATATCACCCCAATATGACTCTCTATACATCATACATGCACGTATGTCTGTCCAAACAGCTTGAAAAGTAGATTTTTTACCATAGGTGCCCTTTAAAATTCAGAATTGTAATATATACATCAGTGTAAAACCCATGACTGGTGGAAAAACATTCTGTAATATTAAAACCACCTGGGTCTACACTTTTGCCATGGCCTCTTTTCTTGTTTTAACAAACTGATCCCTCAGGTTTTTCCAAACTTGTACAAAAAAATGTCTCCTTTCCCACGGCTGTTGCAATTTCTAGCCAAAAATTATTGGTCATCTGGTTCTCCCTATGATGATCTCCCATTCACGCATGGACGGATCAGTCATACCTGTTTCAGTCACACCTGTTTCAGACAAATTCAAAGTTTCATATTCGATTTAAATCAAACGCGGCGCTTCGCGAACTGTTCGCTCGAGTCACAAAAAATTTTGTGAGCTCCGCCAGCCGAAATCATGTCGCGTGCACCCAAAGCGAACCTCCACAAACACAGCGATGACATCACATTCGCCGTGCGTACGGAGTTCAATAACAGAAAGCTGATTGGCTGTTGCATGTTGGTCATTTGTAGTTGTAATTCTGCAAATTACAATTGGACAAGTGAAATAAAGAACTACAACACCACGAAAACCAAGCAACATCAACAAAAAATGATTTAAATGAGCGTTAGATGTCGAGTGATATGGACATCGGAAAAATAAGACCTGTGCAAAAATATTTAAGACCAGGAACAGCGAATTTAAGACTTTTTAAGGCCTAAAATTTTCCTTTTTATCTTTTTAGACTATTTAAGACCCTGCGGAAACCCTGTACTATTAATGTCTTAAGACGTTGTCTGTCTGCTGGGCAATAACTAAACGCACTACAGAATGTTACGTTTACACTTTAGCTTTATACAGCGTAATACTCACTACTTACTACTTTTGAGTACTTTTAAAAGGTCTTTTTACTCATACTTAATAATCAGAATCAGAATCAGAATCAGTTTTATTGCCGAGTGTGCTTCACACACACAAGGAATTTGTTTTGGCTACAGAAGCTTCCAGTGTACATAAAAAGACAAGTGACAACACAAAATAAATATGAAAAAAAAAAAAGATAAACATTAAACAGATGCGGTTAGTCAAGAAACCTGGATGTTGAGTTGTATGTACAGATTGTTATAAATATACAGGTTATAAGGTGCTGTGTACAAGTGCGAATGTAGAAGGTATTGCATTGTATATTGATATAGGGTGCTGTGTACAAGTGCGTATGAGAAAGTATTGCACATATTTATTGCACAGTAGGGGAATATTTAACTGTTCATAAGGTAGACAGCCTGAGGAAAGAAATTTTCCTGTGTCTGGCTGTTTTTGTGCTTGGTGCTCTGAAGCGCCGACCAGACGGTAACAGTTCGAACAGGTAGTGTGCTGGGTGTGAGGCGTCCAGAGTGATTTTGCGAGCCCTTTTACTCACTCTGGAAGAGTACAGTTCTTGAAGTGTAGGAAGGGTAGTGCCAGTGATTCGTTCAGCAGTCCGGACTATTCGCTGTAGTCTACGGAGGTCGGTTTTGGCAGCTGAGCCGAACCAGACGGTGATTGAAGTGCAGAGGATGGATTGGACGACAGCTGAGTAGAACTGTACGAGTAGCTCCTGTGGCAGGTTGAACTTCCTCAGCTGACGAAGTAAGTACAGTCTCTGCTGGGCTTTCTTCACAATAGAGTCCATGTGAGTGTCCCACTTCAGATCCTGAGAGATGGTGGTGCCCAGGAACCTGAATGACTCTACTGCAGCCACAATGCTGTCCATGATGGTGATTGGGGGGAGTGCAGGGGGGTTTCTCCTGAAGTCCACTATCATCTCCACTGTTTTGAGCGTGTTCAGCTCCAGGTTGTTGTATCTGCACCATAACACCAGCCGCTCCAATAATTGTAATATTTACAACAGATACTTTTACTCTACTTGCACTATATTTTTAGGCAAGTATTGGTACTTTTACTTGAGTATGATTTTCAGTACTCTTTCCACCACAGTAAATAACCCAATAAAGGTTAAAAATAACCCAGCAAAGCACCAAATATATTTAACTCAGCCATTGGGTTAAATAAATAACTCAACGTTTTTTTTAGAGTGCTGCACACAGTTCTGTCCAAACAGCTTACAACAGATGATTTTCATCATAGGTGCCCTTTACAGTAAGTTACAGTAGCCATGCCATAAACATGTATATAGTTTCAAAGTAAATCCTTCAGTGTGTGTTAAGGGTGCATTAGATTATTTTGTATCACGCTGACACATTTTTTTGTTGATCATTCATACTTGCAGGCGCTCTTTCTTTGCTTGGCCGTCTTCCATCAGCCGGCTCGCCGTCATCCAAAACAGCCACAAAACAACCTAAAAAGGCGATCCCGTGCATTCTAATACTAATATGTCTGCGTTTTCAGTCACATTTTATAGCATCGTTACATTTTGCTCAGGTTTTGTCCGTAAATGCTCTTGTGAACACCGAAAATGAGAGCTATGAGTGCTGAATATGTCTAATAAATGTGTGATGTGCATGTCTGAGGCATTACACTAATGTTTTTACAGCACAATGAATCATCAATCTTATACCTCAGCTATTATTGCTTTATGGGCTCTCAGTTCCTGAGGTAATTTTTGAGAATGTGATGTGACTGATGCCTTTGTATTAAATATTAATTTTGCTATTTCTACTGCTATAGAGAAATTGTTTTTATTCTATTATATTTTATTTATAAGGCTGCACGGTGGCTCTGTGGTTAGCACTGTCTCTCTACAGCAAGAAGGTCGCTGGTTTGAGTCCCGGCTATGCCGTTTGGAATTTCTGTGTGGAGTTTGCATGTTCTCCCCGTGTTGGCGTGGGTTTCCTCCGGGTGCTCCGGTTTCCCCCACAGTCCAAACACATGCGCTATAGGGGAATTGGGTAAGAATGAACCGCCAACTTATCCAGCACATGTCGCAGCGAATGCCCTTCCAGCCGCAACCCATCTCTGGGAAACATCCATACACACTCATTCACACACATACAATAAGGACAGTTTAGCCTTCCCAATTCACCTGTACCTCATGTCTATGGATTGTTGAGGGAAACCGGAGCACCCGGAGGAAACCCACGCAAACACAGGGAGAACATGCAAACTCCACACAGACCCAGCCGAGGCTCAAACCAGCGACCTTCTTGCTGCAAAGCGACAGCACTACCTACTACGCCACTGCGTCGCTGATTATTCATTATTGTTAATTTTATAATAATGATGATGATGATGATGATGATGATGATGATAATAATAATAATAATAATAATAATAATAAGTATTATTATTATTATCATCATTATTATCACTAGTAGTAGTATTAGTAGTATTTTACAATGGTTTTCATTCATCATTTTTGTCACACTGGATAAATATTTATACAGATGAAACCTGCTGGATGTGATCTACTGTAGACTGCAGCTTTGCTTTAGAGCTGAAGTTTTTAAAGATGTTCATGTACTTCCAGCTCAGCGGGGGCTTTTTCTCTCCGTCTTGAGGAATTGTTGAACCTCGACTGGAGACATCTCTCTCTCTCTCTCTCTCTCTCTCTCTCTCTCTCTCTCTCTCTCTCTCTCTCTCTCTCTCTCTCAGAAGGAAAACATCATCAGCTCTGAGTTCTTCCCGGATCCCAGGTGTGCGTCAGTCTCAGGTGCGTCAAAACTCTTCCCCTTGTAAAGCTGAGCTGTGAGTCTCTGCTTATTAAGAGAAAGATCAAAGCCAATCAATCCCCTGTTGTGTGTGTGAAGAGGGAGGAAATCAGTGTGTGCCGCTTTCAAAGGCTGAACTCTCAGCAGGAGGAAACCTGATCATTTATTGGAGACAAGGAACACACAAAAAACTTTCACTCAGACCTCTAGTTCTGCTTGACACACACACACACAGATACATACATACATATACACAAACACACACATTCATATACACAAACACACATGCACGGACTCACACGTAAATGGACAGACACACATGTACATAGACACACACATACATTGAGACACACATACAGAGACAGACTCTCTCTCTCTCTCACACACACACCCAGAAAGATAAACACATAGACATACACGCATATCCACATGCACACACACACACACACACACACACACGTAAATAGACACACAATGACACCTCCACAAACACAGACAGACACGCATAGATATTGACAACCAAACACACACAAACATAGACAGACACACACACGCACACACAAAGAGACACAAAAACACACACACTCATACTGACACACACAGACACACACATTCACACACACACAAACCCCAGCCCAAGGTGTCCTCGTGTTGTCAGGAGAGATGTATGATGTGAGAGTCTCCAGGAGAGCAGATGGAGGATTTGCCCATCATTATGGATTCATACACAGTTTAATCGAGCCACAACATATTAGACATCATCCAGACATGGACATACACTAGAGCAGAGATCATTACAGATTAATGATTGAGGAAGTTGCTCACCAAGGTGCCACTTAGTTATAAAATAAATGTGATGCAAATAATTGAAAATTATAACAATGTTAAGAGCTTATTTTCAATGCTAATATTTTGTAAAATGTCATTTATTCTGTTATTCAAAGGAGAATTTTCATCAACATTAGTCTAGTCTTTAGTGTCACAGCTTTCAGAATCACATTTAATTCTATGATTATGTATATATATATATACACACACAGTTGAATTCATAATTATTAGTAGCCCCCCCCCCCTGTTTATTTTTTTCCCCAATTTCTGCTTAAAGGAGAGAAGATTATTTCAACACATTTCTAATCATAAGAGTTTTAATAAGTCATCTCTAATAACTGATTTATTTTCTCTTTGCCATGATGACAGTAAATAATATTAGACTAGATATTCTTCAAGACACTTCTATACAGCTTAAAGTGACATTTAAAGGCTTAACTAGGTTAATTAGGCAGGTTAGGGTAATTAGGCAAGTCATTGTATAATGATGGTTTGTTCTGTAGACTATCGAAAACAAATATAGCTTAAAGGGGCTAATAATATTGACCTTAAAATGGTTCTTAAACAATAAAACCTGCTTTAATTCTAGCCAAAATAAAACAAATAAGACTTTCTCCAGAAGAAAAATATTATCAGACATACTGTGAACATTTCCTTGCTCTGTTAAACATCATTTGGAAAATATTTAAAAAAGAAAAACAAATTCAAAAGGGGGGGCTAATATTTCTGACTCCATATATATATATATATATAGAGTGCTTCATATTTTTTATGAAATTGATGACACCACTAATAAGTTATTGCTATTTTTCATCAAGAATGCTTTAAATGACTGAAAAGTATAGAGGAATTACCAACCTACGTCATGCATGACGTCACACAGGTTCCCGGTTGCAAAAAAAGACCGGTTGCAATAGCAAACATGTTGTGTTGTGCGGTAGGATGCCAAATGTGAAAGTCCAAAATTAGAAAACTTTACTTTTACCGTACACCAGTCCGCTTTTAATGCAAACTGCAGACATATTTGGCTAAAAGGAAGCTGAATGGAGTGACGACCTAATTAAAAATGCTCGACTCTGCAGTTCTCATGTTATATCAGGTGAGTTCACGCTATGCTGAATCATACATATTGCTCGTTTTTAATTGCAGCAATGATTTCAGCAAAAACAGTTGATTTCAGCAAAAACAACAATATGGTGAATTAAACTGCGGACTGAATGATCAGAATGAAATGTAAATATGAGTGTTCACATACCCTGACATACAGGTGCAGTTGGCTGTCAGAATGCAGTAGTTTTGCTTGTTGATGATTATCCAGGCCTTGTATAGCTCCGTCTTCTTTCCTTGTCTTTGGCTAGGCAGGACCTCGGTTTTTAGCACAACAAAGTGTTGAATCTGGTAATCATGAAACATTATTTCTTGCACATGACCACACTGAACTAAACTAAACACTTGTAGGCCTTTAACTTTTCTCGTGTAAAATCACTTGGAGCTTCATTGAGATTGTATATTTGAGGCTGGATGCTTGGCCATTTCATCTTAACCAACATCCATTGGGAGGGTGCTATTGCAAATGGACCTGTCAGACGAACGCTCTCACTTTAACCTTAATTTTGCAGAATAACTGTGCTTATCACTGGGTGACGAGCTGTTATAATACGCTGAAAGCATTATGTAAATATATAAAAATATAATTATGTAAATTATGTAATATGTAATCAATATAACTTATCTCTAATACAACAACAAACTCTGCACCGCATCGGATGTCATTCCCCTGCTGTAAATGCTAGTACTCCTCGCTGCGCGTGCATCCTGAATGTTTACAAACTGGTAATTTGTCTATTGTTAACACACTAAAAGCAAATTGGCAATGTTTATAATATTTATCATTTGTAATTTTGATTTTATAAAAATAAATGCAGCTCTTTTGACCTTTCTAATAAACAAATTCTTCATAAATTGGTGTGTGGTTTTCATAACAAAAATAGCAGCAAAATAACTTTTAACACTCTTAGCAATTCAAACCATAAATAATAAGCATTAAAATAATTAGAATATATAATATTTTAAATATAAAATAAAGAATAAAACAGAGGGAAATTAAAAAAATACATGTTATAAAGCAGCATTTAAATATAGGACTAGAGTTTCTCTTAAAATATGTATTTTACTAAACAAGATCTGTGATGTCACACGAACAGCATAAACCTCACCAATAGCAATACAGCGTTTCAGTAAAAGCCCCGCCCACCGGCAGTTACTCGCTTCGTTTGTTTACAAGGGAAGGGTACGTCGTAGTGCCGCAAAAGCATTTGCATTCAATCATAACAGCTGATTCTGTTTACACAGTATTCACACGACTTTCGGATTTACTTCATCAGATTGAATACACTGTTATACTGTAAGAGTAAAATAACTCAACGTCTCTGTAACGTTACAGACATCAGGAGGATTTCTAGTTACATCACGAAGAAACGTGAACCTGACAGCAGCTTCAGCTCAAACTGTAAGTAAACATTTCAATGATGTTTTGAGTTTTAATGATTATATATTGTGAAAAGTGTTCTTAACTTTTGTTCAATGCGATTTCGACAACATTGTTCACTACAGTGCTGCTAAATGCTTGATTCGGATTGGCTATTTCGCCGTTATACAAGTAGTTCTGGCAGCGCATTACAGCTCGGTATACCACATTACCGTATTACCGCCCAAGCCTAATCTGACTTCAGCATTGTTTTTCAGATAAACAAGATTGTTCACTTAGCATGTTTCTGAAATATCTGCAAACATATTATAGTGTTTAGATGCTTTACAAGAGTCAAAAACTTACATACAGCACATTTAACAAGAAGGATTAAACAAGAGAAAAAAGTAATAATAAGAAGAAATGGACAAGAGGGTACATAAGCATCAATTTACAAACAAATATATAAACTTTTAATGATTTTTATTAAAAAAATAAATAAAAAATTATATATATATATATATATATATATATATATATATATATATATATATATATATACAGCCATATCTAGGGATGGGTACCAAAACTCTGTACTTTATCGGTGCTAATCTATAAAAGACCGAAGTATCGATAAGCTCTGACGTTATTGGTTCTGCTATCAGTACTGGAGAATTATTGCTGAATAACATTACTTACAGTAGCATAATTTAACTGACCAAACTTTTCTAATTTGCCATATTCGTCTACACAGTTGGTAATCTCACATGAGAAATGCTTTTGTTTTCACCCACTAGTACAACGGCGAGTGCGTCAAGTATAAAAGCCTTCACAGTTCTTGGCTGTGAGAGCGTGGTCAGTGGAGGCTCGCGCTAAGCACACACACATAGCTTGCGACACAGACTAGCACAGCTAGTCTTTTCAATGTCTTTCAGATGAGACCTTAAACCGAGGTCCTGACTCTCTAAATCCCATAAAATCCCACTTCTCATAAAGAGTAGGGGTGTAACCCAGGTGTCCTGGACAAATTTCCTCCATTGGCGCTTATCCATCATGGCCTCCCAATCATCCCCATCCCACCAAGTCAGGGGTGTCCAAACTTAGTCCTGGAGGGCCGGTGTCCTGCATATTTTAGTTCCACCCCAAATTAAACACACCTGAAACAGCTAATTAAGCTCTTTCTAGGTATACTAGAACAGTGTTTCCCAACCCTGTTCCTGGAGGCACACCAACAGTACATAATTTGGATGTCTCCGTTATCTGACCCATTAACTCCAGGTGTTGGAGTCTCTTCTGATGATAAGATGATTCAGGTGTGTTTGATTAGGGAGAGGTTGAAAATGTGGACTGTTGGTGTGCCTTCAGGAACAGGGTTGGGAAACACTGTACTAGAAACTTCCAGGCATGTGTGTTGAAAGAAGTTAGAGCTAAACTATGCAGGACACCTGCCCTCCAGGAACGAGTTTGGACACCCCTGATCTAAGTGGAGGCTGCACAATAGTGGTGGTGTGGAAAGACCCACCACTTCATGATCGTGAAGCACTTGGTGTATGCCATATAAATGCGCTATTCAATTCAATTCAATTCACCTTTATTTGTATATCGCTTATACAATGTAGATTGTGTCAAAGCAGCTTCACATAAAAGGTCATAGTAAATAGGAACAGTGTAGATCAGTTTGTAGTGTTTAAGTTCAGTTCAGTTTAGCTCAGTTCAGTGTGGTTTAATAATCACTACTGAGAGTCCAAACACTGAAGAGCAAATCCAACGATGCGCAGCTCTACAGATCGTGAACCATGCAAGCCAGTGGCGACAGCGGAGAGGGCTATAGACATTTCAATGTGGGGATGTCATTGGCGGATGAACATTTCCTGCTTATTATCAGACTATTTCATAACTGTAACAAGAGGCAAATCAATCATAACATAACGTTAAAACGGCTATCATAACATCATTTATCAATATGTGGCTCTTTTAGGATTCTCGGAAGCTGTAGAAATTAAAAATGTAAAACAGAAACTACGTTGGGACCATTGTTTTTGTTTACTCCCCTCAAAATGGCCTATATAAATACACATTACATTACATATATTAAATTGCACATAATATACAGTTGAGGTCAGAATTATTAGCCCCCTTTGATATTTTTTTTTTCTTTTATTAAATATTTCCCAGATGATGTTTAACAGAGCAAGGAAATTTTCACAGTATGTCTGATAATATGTGTTCTTCTGGAGAAAGTCTTATTTGTTTTATTTCGGCTAGAATAAAAGCAGTTTTTAATTTTTTAAACACCATTTTAAAGTCAATATTCAGTTTTAGTTTCCTTTTATTTTTGTCATTCAAAACGTCACAATAAAATTGTAATGCAGAACGAAATTACGTTGCAACAGACCCAACAAGAACATAAAAAACAGCACTATACAAACATTATAAAATCCTAACATGATAGACAAGCTTTATCATTTCATAAAAATATAGTTATATAAGATATAACCTGATTTAAAAAGAAATCTCAGTAGAGAGTAACTTAATACTATAACACCTATTTCACCATTTGTTATAATAGTTATAATATTAATAATTTATGCTAGTTTAACTATTTATTGATTTATTATTTTACACTAGCTATCAATAGTGTTTAAGAATTGGTCTCATTCAAAAGTCTTATAATGACAGGATAAAAACGATCACGAAACCGCACTGATTTGCTCCTCAGGCTTCTGTAACGCCTGCCTGATGGCAGAAGCGTGAGCAGGCTATAGCCAGGGTCAGTTGGATCCCTTAAAATGCTGTTTGCCCTAGACAGACAACGTCGTTGATAAAATTCCTCGATAGATGTCAACTTGACTCCAACAGACCTTTCAGCTGACTTTATGATCCTCTTGATGGTGTTCTTGTCAGATACACTACTATTCTCACACTAAAGGGAGATGCCATTAGTGAGAACGCTCTCAACAGCCCCTCTGTAAAAAGTTGTAAGAATTGATGGGCTGAGGTGTGCCCTTTTTAACCTTCTCAGAAAGTGCAGTCATTGGTGCGCTTTCCTTGCAAGACAAGTGGTATGGAGAGACCAAGTCAAGTTCTCAGTAACGTGGACCCCCAGGAATTTAACCTGCTGTACAGTCTCCACCGCAATATTGTTGATATATATATATATTATTAGCCCTCTTAAGCTATATATTGTTTTCGATAGTCTACAGAAGAAACCATCGTTATACAATGACTTGCCTAATTACCCTAACCTGCCTAGTTAACCTAATTAACCTAGTTAAGCCTTTAAATGTCACTTTAAGCTGTATAGAAGTGTCTTGAAGAATATCTAGTCTAATATTATTTACTGTCATCATGACAAAGAGAAAATAAATCAGTTATTAGAGATGAGTTATTAAAACTATTATGATTAGAAATGAGTTGAAGAAATCTGCTCTCCGCTAAACAGAAATTAACAGGGGGGCTAATAATTCTGCCTTTCAACTGTACATGTATATAAACATTTAATGTACAAAACATGCTTTTTATTTGTAACAGTATGCCATTTTTACTTTGCCTGTATGCAGATTTGGATTCTATGGCACCTTTTTCCATATTTCCATATGAATAGCTCAGTCCCTCGCACAATAATGCACTGAAGTCAAATTGAAAGCAGAAAGACTTTCTCTTTATTTGCACCTTTTGACAAAAGCATTTCTTCCCAATGTATAAAGAGCAAATCTGAATTTGAATTCTGACTGACCGACAATGGAGAAAAGCGCCCTTCGCCCACAGCGTGCGGCCAGAGCTCGAGCCCTCGCTCTCATTTATCAGGACGCACGAGAAACCGTGTGAAGTCAGGAGAGAAAGGCTGAAGTGCACGATTCGCTTTGGCTGGAACATAAATCCTTCCCGTCCGCCGCAAACCTTTGAACTGTGCGAAACAATTCCTGCGCGCTCTGTTTTTAGTCATTCTCTCTATGCTTCACTAACACACCGGCGCGCACTCACACTATTAAACATTTCATGGTATTCATTCACTGCTCCTGACAGATCTGAGAGAGCAAACGGGAAAAGAAAGAAGGCAGATATGGAAATCAAGCGCCGGTGTTATCTGTCAAGATTCACAGAGCATATTGGAAAGTACAGGGAGCTGTTTTAAAACTGCTAGACATCAGTCGTAAAGCGTGAATCCAAATCTGCGGAATGAGACGAAATGATTAAATATGGATTAATAATCAGAGAGCACGCACGCAGACAGAGGATGAATATGACTCTAAATATGCATCAAAGGAAGGCTGCGTTTGGGAATATTAATGAAAGACAAGCCCTCGGCTCACTGGAAACTTGACAAAAAAAAAGCCCAGCACACAACAAATCAAACGCTGAGACAAATACTATATTTTCCTGTTTAATAATTTTTGCATGGCGGAAGAGAAACGGCCCTCTTTATCACTCAGCACGACGTACACTCGCAATATAAACGAGCTGCTTTGGGTTTTTTCAACATTCAAAAGTGGTAAACAGTGAAATCCAATAAAAATCAGCCCAACGTTAAGTCAACCTGACATTTCTCTTTAAAGGCTGAGGCAGATACAAATGTACAGTTCAGTCACATCAGCGGAGACGCATTAGTCTGCTGTTATTACTCGCATGTAAACATTTGGATCTGAAAAGACTGATATTAGAAAGACTATTTATTTTAAGAGAGAGAGAGAGAGAGAGAGAGTGTTCTGAGTGGTTGTTAGGTCGTTGCAAAAGCATTGCTAGGTGGTTGCTAAGACATTGCTAGGCGGTTGCTAGGGTGTTCTGAGTGGTTGCTAGGCAGTTGCTATGGTGTTCTGAATGGTTGCTATGTTTTTGCTAGGGTGTTTTGAGTGGTTATTAAGGTGTTGCTAGGGTGTTCTGTGTGGTTGCTAGGCAGTTGCTAAAATGTTCTGATTGGCTGCTAGGTGGTTGCCAAGGTGTTGGTAGGCGGTTGCTAAGATGTTCTAGGTCGTTGCTAAGGTGTTGCTGGGTGGTTGCTAGGGTGTTTTGAGTGTTTGCTAGGCCGTGGCTAGGGTCTTCTGGTTGATAAGGTGTTGCTAGGCAGTTGCTATGGTGTTCTGAGTGGTTGCTAAGGTGTTGCTAGGCAGTTGCTAAGGTGTTCTGAGTGGTAAAACATTTGGATCTGAAAAGACTGATATTAGAAAGACAATATTTACTTTAAAAGAGAGAGAGAGAGAGAGAGAGAGAGAGAGAGAGAGAGAGAGAGAGTTCTGAGTGGTTGTTAGGTCGTTGCAAAAGCATTGCTAGGTGTTTGCTAAGACATTGCTAGGCGGTTGCTAGGATGTTCTGAGTGGTTGCTAGGCAGTTGCTATGGTGTTCTGAATGGGTGCTAGGCAGCTGCTAGGTTTTTGCCTGGGTGTTTTGAGTGGTTTGTTAAGGTGTTGCTAGGGTGTGTTAGGTGGTTGATAAGTTGTTGCTAGGGGGTTGCTAGGGTGTTCTCAGTGGTTGCTAAGGCATTGCTAGGCAGTTGCTAAGATGTTCTGATTGGCTGCTAGGTGGTTGCCAAGGTGTTGCTAGGTGGTTGCTAGGCCGTGGCTAGGGTCTTCTGAGTGGTTGATGAGGTGCTGGATAAATTAATGACTTTATCTTGAATTAAAGACTTAATATCTTGAATTAATGACTTTATCTTGAATTAAAGACTTAATATCTTGAATTAAGGACTTAATATCTTAAATTAATGACTTTATCTTGAATTAAAGACTTAATATCTTGAATTAAGGACTTAATATCTTAAATTAATGACTTAATATCTTGAATTAAGGACTTAATATCTTAAATTAATGACTTAATATCTTGAATTAATGACTTAATATCTTAAATTAATGACTTAATATCTTGAATTAATGACTTAATATCTTGAATTAATGGCTTAATATCTTGAATTAATGGCTTAATGTCTTAAATTAATGACTTAATATCTTGAATTAATGTCTTAATATCTTGAATTAATGTCTTAATATCTTGAATTAATGGCTTAATATCTTGAATTAATGACTTAATATCTTAAATTAATGACTTTATCTCGAATTAATGACTTAATATCTTAAATTAATGACTTTATCTTGAATTAAGGACTTAATATCTTAAATTAATGACTTTATCTTGAATTAATGACTTAATATCTTAAATTAATGACTTTATCTTGAATTAATGACTTAATATCTTAAATTAATGACTTTATCTTGAATTAATGACTTAATATCTTAAATTAATGACTTTATCTTGAATTAATGACTTAATATCTTAAATTAATGACTTTATCTTGAATTAAGGACTTAATATCTTAAATTAATGACTTTATCTTGAATTAAGGACTTAATATCTTAAATTAATGTCTTAATATATTGAATTAATGACTTAATATCTTGAATTAATGACTTAATATCTTGAATTAAGGACTTAATATCTTGAATTAATGACTTTATCTTGAATTAATGACTTAATATCTTGAATTAATGGCTTAATATCTTGAATTAATGACTTAATATCTTAAATTAATGACTTAATATCTTGAATTAATGTCTTAATATCTTGAATTAATGGCTTAATATCTTGAATTAATGGCTTAATATCTTGAATTAATGACTTAATATCTTGAATTAAGGACTTAATATCTTAAATTAATGACTTTATCTTGAATTAAAGACTTAATATCTTGAATTAAGGACTTAATATCTTAAATTAATGACTTAATATCTTGAATTAAGGACTTAATATCTTAAATTAATGACTTAATATCTTGAATTAATGACTTAATATCTTAAATTAATGACTTAATATCTTAAATTAATGACTTAATATCTTGAATTAATGGCTTAATATCTTGAATTAATGGCTTAATGTCTTAAATTAATGACTTAATATCTTGAATTAATGTCTTAATATCTTGAATTAATGTCTTAATATCTTGAATTAATGGCTTAATATCTTAAATTAATGACTTAATATCTCTAATTAATGACTTAATATCTTGAATTAAAGACTTAATATCTTGAATTAATGACTTAATATCTTGAATTAATGACTTAATATCTTGAATTAATGACTTAATATCTTGAATTAGGGACTTAATATCTTGAATTAATGACTTAATATCTTGAATAATGTCTTAATATCTTGAATTAATGGCTTAACATCTTGAATTAATGGCTTAATATCTTGAATTAATGACTTAATATCTTGAATTAAAGACTTAATATCTTAAATTAGGGACTTAATATCTTGAATTAATGACTTAATATCTTGAATTAATGTCTTAATATCTTGAATTAATGACTTAATATCTTGAATTAATGACTTAATATCTTGAATTAGTGGCTTAATATCTTAAATTAATGTCTTAATATCTTGAATTAATGGCTTAATATCTTGAATTAATGGCTTAATATCTTGAATTAATGACTTAATATCTTGAATTAAGGACTTAATATCTTAAATTAATGACTTTATCTTGAATTAAAGACTTAATATCTTGAATTAAGGACTTAATATCTTAAATTAATGACTTAATATCTTGAATTAATGACTTAATATCTTGAATTAATGACTTTATCTTGAATTAATGACTTAATATCTTGAATTAATGACTTTATTTTGAATTAATGACTTAATATCTTGAATTAATGACTTAATATCTTGAATTAATGACTTTATCTTGAATTAATGACTTAATATCTTGAATTAATGACTTTATTTTGAATTAATGACTTAATATCTTGAATTAATGACTTAATATCTTGAATTAATGGCTTAATATCTTAATTAATGACTTAATATCTTGAATTAATGACTTAATATCTTGAATTAATGGCTTAATATCTTGAATTAATGTCTTAATATCTTGAATTAATGGCTTAATATCTTGAATTAATGGCTTAATATCTTGAATTAATGGCTTAATATCTTGAATTAATGACTTAATATCTTAAATTAATGACTTAATATCTTAAATTAATGACTTAATATCTTGAATTAAAGACTTAATATCTTGAATTAATGGCTTAATATCTTGAATTAATGACTTAATATCTTGAATTAATGACTTAATATCTTGAATTAATGACTTAATATCTTAAATTAATGACTTAATATCTTGAATTAATGTCTTAATATCTTGAATTAATGGCTTAATATCTTGAATTAAAGACTTAATATCTTGAATTAATGACTTAATATCTTGAATTAATGACTTAATATCTTGAATTAATGACTTAATATCTTGAATTAATGGCTTAATATCTTGAATTAATGACTTAATATCTTGAATTAATGACTTTATCTTGAATTAATGACTTAATATCTTAAATTAATGACTTTATCTTGAATTAAGGACTTAATATCTTGAATTAAAGACTTAATATCTTGAATTAATGACTTAATATCTTAAATTAATGACTTAATATCTTGAATCAATGTCTTAATATCTTGAATTAATGGCTTAATATCTTGAATTAAAGACTTAATATCTTGAATTAATGACTTAATATCTTGAATTAATGACTTAATATCTTGAATTAATGTCTTAATATCTTGAATTAATGGCTTAATATCTTAAATTAATGACTTAATATCTTGAATTAATGACTTAATATCTTGAATTAATGACTTTATCTTGAATTAATGACTTAATATCTTAAATTAATGACTTTATCTTGAATTAAGGACTTAATATCTTGAATTAAAGACTTAATATCTTGAATTAATGACTTAATATCTTAAATTAATGACTTAATATCATGAATCAATGTCTTAATATCTTGAATTAATGGCTTAATATCTTGAATTAAAGACTTAATATCTTGAATTAATGACTTAATATCTTGAATTAATGACTTAATATCTTGAATTAATGTCTTAATATCTTGAATTAATGGCTTAATATCTTAAATTAAAGACTTAATATCTTGAATTAATGACTTAATATCTTGAATTAATGACTTAATATCTTGAATTAATGTCTTAATATCTTGAATTAATGACTTAATATCCTAAATTAATGTCTTAATATCATGAATTAATGGCTTAATATCTTGAATTAATGACTTAATATCTTGAATTAATGACTTAATATCTTGAATTAATGTCTTAATATCTTAAATTAATGACATAATATCTTGAATTAATGACTTAATATCTTAAATTAATGACTTAATATCTTAAATTAATGACTTAATATCTTGAATTAATGACTTAATATCTTAAATTAATGACTTAATATCTTAAATTAATGACATAATATCTTGAATTAAGGACTTAATATCTTAAATTAATGACTTAATATCTTGAATTAATGTCTTAATATCTTAAATTAATGACATAATATCTTGAATTAATGACTTAATATCTTAAATTAATGACTTAATATCTTAAAATAATGACTTAATATCTTGAATTAATGACTTAATATCTTAAATTAATGACTTAATATCTTGAATTAATGTCTTAATATCTTGAATTAATGACATAATATCTTGAATTAATGACTTAATATCTTAAATTAATGACTTAATATCTTAAATTAATGACTTAATATCTTGAATTAATGTCTTAATATCTTGAATTAATGACTTAATATCTTAAATTAATGACTTAATATCTTGAATTAATGGCTTAATACCTTAAATTAATGACTTAATATCTTGAGTTAATGACTTAATATCTTGAATTAATGACTTAATATCTTGAAATAATGACTTAATATCTTGAATTAATGACTTTATCTTGAATTAAGGACTTAATATCTTGAATTAATGACTTAATATCTTGAATTAATGACTTAATATCTTGAATTAATGACTTTATCTTGAATTTAGGACTTAATATCTTAAATTAACGACTATCTTGAATTAATGACTTAATATCTTAAAATAATGACTTAATATCTTGAATTAATGACTTAATATCTTGAATTAATGACTTAATATCTTGAATTAATGACTTTATCTTGAATTAATGACCTAATATCTTGAATTAATGACCTAATATCTTGAATTAATGACTTAATATCTTGAATTAATGACTTAATATCTTGAATTAATGACTTAATATCTTGAATTATCGACCTAATATCTTGAATTAATGATTTAATATCTTGAATTAATGACTTTATCTTGAATTAATGACCTAATATCTTGAATTAATGACCTAATATCTTGAATTAATGTCTTAATATCTTGAATTAATGGCTTAATATCTTGAAATAACGACTTGAAATCTTTATATCAAGGTAGTGCTGTTGCCTCACAGCAAGAAGGTCGCTGGTTCGAGCCTCGGCTGATTCAGTTGGCATTTCTGTGTGGAGTTCGCATGTTCTCCCTGCGTTCGCATGGGTTTCCTCTGGGTGCTCCGGTTTCCCCCACAGTCCAAGACATGAGGTACAGGTGAATTGGGTTGGCTAAATTGTCCGTAGTGTATGAGTGTGACTGAGTGTTTATGATGTTTCCCAGAGATGGGTTGCAGCTGGAAGGGAGCTGCGTAAAACATGTGCTGGATAAGTTGGCGGTTCATTCCACTGTGGCGACCCCGGATTAATAAAAAAGGGAAATCGAAAATAAAAATGAATGAATGAATGAATGATTTAACTTGATATCATGAAATAATGACTTGAAATATTGATATAACGACTTGAAATCTTGAAATAACGACTTGATATCTTTATAACAACTTAATATCATGAAATAACAACATGATATCTTGATATAATGACTTGAAATCTTTATATAACGACTTAGTATCTCAAAATAATGAGATTGAAATCTTGACATAACAACTTAATATTTTGATATAACGACTTGAAATCTTGAATTAATGACTTAATATCTTGAAATAACAATTTGATATCTTGATATAATGACTTGAAATCTTGAATCAACGATTTGATATCTTTATAAGGACTTGAAATCTGGAAATAACGACTTGAAATTTTGATATAACGACTTGAAATAATGACTTAATATCTTAATAATGACTTGAAATCTTGAATTAAAAAACGACCTAATATCTTGCGATAATAAATATCTTCATTATTAATGCCCTTCATTCTATTCAGCAGATACTAGAAAACCACTACTTATTATTGAGACTCTGTGCTTGTTGGAATGCAGCTGTGTTTCAAAACATAGAAAGTATGTCTACATAGGAAGCTGCCTTCTAAGGGAACATTCTAATTAGAATGAAACACTATTAATATAAAACAACTCAATGACATCAAAAGCACAAACATGGTATAATCGAACAGCATTGATTTGTGCAGGTCTGGGGCATCACATCAAAACAATACTCTAATAAACCAAAGCGTACAGTGAACATGAAACAGTGCATTTTTAATTCGGTTGATCTTTTCCCTTTGGCTCTTTTGGGTATTGAATGAAATGCAGGTGTTTTTTAATTGACGTTCATTTTGCTTTGTTCACCATCTCAGATGGATTTTTTCCCCCCATTCTTTGTAATTAGGAGGTGCAATATTGAGCTCAGTACTTTTTGACAACAATAATTAATGTTGCTGTTTGTATATTAAATGTAGCTCAGTTTTTTAGCACTGTGGCCTCACAGCAAGAAGGTCACTGGTTCAAGTCCCGGCTGGGTCAGTTGCCATTTCTGTGTGGAGTTTGCATGTTCTCCCCGTGTTCGCGTGGCTTTCCTCCGGGTGCTCCGGTTTCCCCCACAGTCCGAATCTAACTAAGGATCTGAGAATCCTTGTGGCAAGCTTATATGTGTGTTGTTTCAAGAGAGCAACCATTCATTTGTGTTTTATTTTCAGTTGTTTTTGTTTATTTATTCTTCATTTAATGATTGTATTTTATCATGTGATCATCATTAGTCATTTATATAATCATCATTATATAATTTTATTTATCATTAGTTAATGAGTTGATTATTATTGATAATTATTTCTCATTTTATTATGTTTTTATATTTTATTATTACTATTTTTCCTATAATTATTGCTTCATTATTATTTATTTTTTCCATATTGTTATAATCTGTGGACAGTGGATTCAAGCGACACTTGTTTTCTTGAGTAAGAGATAAGAGAATGTCTCCATTCGAAGGTCTGTATTGTCACCGGACAATGTTGTGAAGAAGTAATTTTCCATTGCTGTTGCTTGTGGTATAATAACACAAGAGTTATCATGGTCAGACAAAGTCATTAAATCATACGCAACTAAGATTATTCAATAAACTCTGCTCTTTCTTCATCATCATGACTTCGTCTCCTGCTTCTGCTCCTCTCTGGTTTTCTCAGTCAACTCCTATATTGATATGAGATTGTTAATTCAGTTGAATATTGGTTAACAGGTTTGGAATTGTTGCTGACTTGTTGTCCAGATACCAGAAACTGGCATTTTCTGACAAGATCTGGCGTCTGGGGCTGGATCTTATTTATCTGGCGTGGAAATGGAGATCTTATCTCTTACTCATGAAAACAAGTTTTAGGGGGGTTGTCATCTTCAAATTGCAGTGATATTAGAAATCTTGGTGTCATTTCTGATCTCTGTGTTTTAATAGCCATGTTAAATCTGTTGTTCGTACATGCTTCTTTCACCTGAGGAACATCGCAGAAATCAGACATATTGTGTCAAAGGAAGAGATGGAGATGGTTGACTATGCCTTCATTTCTTCTCGATTGGATTATTGTAAAATTAGCTTAAAGGGGATAATAATTTTGACTTTTAAATGGTTTAAAAAAATAAAAACTGCTTTTATTATGTTTTAATAAAAAAAAAAACAAATAAGACTTTCTCCAGAAGAAAAATATTATCTTTATTAAAATATTATTTAAAATAAAATTTTTAAAATGGGTTTTAAAAATTAAAAACTGCTTTTATTCTAGCTGAAATAAACAAATAAGACTTTCTCCAGAAGAAAAAATATTATCAGACATACTGTGAAAATATCCTTGCTCTGTTCAACATCATTTGGGAAATATTTAACAAAGAAATAATTTGTTATGGGGCGAATAATTATGACTTTAACTGTGTGTGTGTGTGTGTGCGTGTGTGTGCGTGTGTGCGTGTGTGTGTGCGTGTGTGTGCGTGTGTGTGCGTGTGTGCGTGTGTGTGCGTGCATGTGCGTGTATGTCTATGTGTTTATCTTTCTGGGTGTGTGTGAGAGAGAGAGTCTGTGTATGAGTGTCTCCATGTACATGTGTCTGTCCATGTACGTGTGTGAGTCCGTGCATGTGTGTGCGTGTGTTTGTGTATATGACTGCGTGTGCGTGTGCGTGTGCGTGTGCGTGTGTGTGTATAAACTACATTTAATCCAGCCAAACTGAAAAAATAAGACTAATTCCAGAATAAAATAATATCATATGAAATACTGTGGAAAATGTCCTTGCTCTGATAAACATCACTGGTGAAATATCTAAAAATAAGAATAACAATTTTAGTAGAGGGCTAATAATTTTGACTTCAACTGCGTATAATAAAGGGGAAAAATCTGAATCCTGAAACCAAACCAAACCCATTTGTATGGCAAAGTCGTCACATAGCAGATGATTGGAGCAGGAACGATGGCCCATGCCGGATTTAATTGACCTGGCGCAAGATGGAAGGAAACGAGAAGAAAATTGGGCACATTTGCTGGATGTCAGAATTGACAGACACAAGATTGCTGGCATTATCCTGAGCCGCGTCCTGATTGGCTGTTTCAGCGCCCAATACAAGCATTAGGAACAAGGATTTTCAAAAGAATTCTCAAGGGTCCAAATTACAGGGCATAAAAACAAACCAGCGCTGGGGAAGAAATAATACGCTCTCGCTGCTCGCACAATACCCCGCTGATGAAGCGCACAGATAGATGTAGTTTTGCCAGGCAGATTTTTTCTTCATCTTCTTGAGTGAGTGGATGCGTTTTCATTTCCCGTTCGCTCAGTAAGAGTTCACATCTGCTGGATCTCCGGACCACCAGTGGATTCTGGCTGAGAAATGACCTGCTGACGCTTCTTTAGGAGGTGAACTGCTGCGTTTGGCCTGAGATGGCAGAAATAGCGTAGTGTGAATACAGAACTGCAAATGTAAAAACAAATGTAAAACATCTGCAAAGCATGTACTCGTGCACACTTTCTAAATTAGAAATTATTAAAGCAGACCTATTATGTTCCTTTTAACAAGATGTAAGATAAGCATCTGATGTCGAAGAGAGTGTGTTCATTAAGTTTGAGCTCAAAATGGCACACAGATAATGTTTTATAACTCTCTGAAACGGACTCTTTTATGCTGCGTTTACAACCGATGTGGGTGAAGCGTCAAGCAGGAGTGATTTACATGTTAATTCAATGCAAAAGATGTGAACAGACATCCCGTGGCTCGATACGTTCATAGACTGTAAAATATATGGACGTAGTACCCGTGACGTCACCCATAGGTTTCTGAACACTGCAAAAGAAGCTACAAGTAGGCGTGGCCAACCGTCGCCATTTTGTTCGCGCGTCATCGCACCCACGGCGGGATACCAAACAAGGGCAAAGAGGCGGAGAGTGGGCGGAGCTACAGACACCTGCTGGCACTTTGCTTAGACCTGGCAGACAGACTTTACTTTGGGAGAAACGCTTGATACTCTATTACCTGCGACTCGTTTGTGTTCTGACCACATGTGCTTGGCTGTACACTATATCAATAAAGTGTTTAGACTTTTAAAAACACTGTAGTAATACACTGAGCCACTAAACATTGCTCTTATGACGTTTTTCTACAGGAGGAAAACGCGAATTACTTACAAACACTTCAGATATAGTGTGAGCATAACACTGTATGACAACGCTTCAGATGACTGTTCTAGAGCCTACAGCTAATCAATCTGTCAGATTCTGGAGTGCTTTACGGGTCTAAAGAAAAATATTAATGATAAATGATCTTAAATTAAACAAATACATTTATAGAGATGGTGTATAAGTATATAACTTTACTCACATGGGAAACGAGGCCACATTAATGGTTTGTGAGCACAATTAAGTGCACACAGCATCCCATATCATCTGATAATTGTAAGAAATAAGTCCAAAAGGCAGCTGACTGTGTAAAGCCACATCAAACAACACAAAAATACGATGAATATGCTGAGATCAGTGGCTAATCTGCCGGATTCAGCTGAGGTGAAGTGACGGCGACCAGCGAGACCTAGCTGTCACTCAAGTGGCCACGCCCTTAATTATGCAAACTTAATATAACCTAATATAAAGGAAATGGATGAGTTATAAAAAAAATTCACCCCCCTCACAGTTGTCATGGAGGGTAATAATAACTATATAAACCAAAATCGTTCTTTGTACCAGGCTGTAAACACCTTTTTTTCTGCTGTAAAGTTGGCCATTCTAACAGTGGGCTCAATTGTAATTTGCTCTATTATGGAGCCAGGACTAGCGGAATATTGATGAATTGCAGTTTCAGTTACTTCCGTATTGGCTTCCCGAGGGAGAGCGGGAGGTTGCCGCTTGGTTCAAATGAAGCTAATAATATCCAGCTGCAGACCCGCACAATCCAGGCACACACAATCCAGCACAAGTGATCTAGGCAAACCATATATGGTTACGATGGATGTTAATGTTATTAAGGTCTTCTCGGACATCATCATCAATGTATTTTTTATATATTGTTAATAAATATTGTACACAATAAACAATAGCAGAAAAAAAACAACAGACTGAAGAACAGCTTTTTCCCCAGAGCTGTCTTCCTTTTGAACTCTGCCCCTCACTGACTCTTTTGCCCCCCCCAATACACCCCCCCCCCCCCACACTCCTCTAACTTATACTCCTCACAATCACTGCACTATTTAACATTTGCACATTTAAAGTTTGCACATATTCATTGCACTGATTCACTTATTTGAACTGGACATACCCACTGCACATGGACATTTGTAATTATGTTTATCTATCTGCACACTTCTGCTATTAATAGTATCCTGTACATATATTCATTTATTGTAAATCTGTTCATAGCTAATACAACCTGTATATAATGTTCATAGTACATCCATCTGTAAATATCACCATAGTTTTTCTATAACTGCACTTTATAACTTATACCTGTATCCTGCACTTGCTGCTGTTGCACTGCTGGTTAGACCGAAACTGCATTTCGTTGCCTTGTACTTGTACATGTGTAATGACAATAAAGTTGAATCTAATCTAATCTAATAGTGTATACTATTTCACAAATAGGGGAGATAAATAAGTAACACTTTTTGGTTTTGATCAAATAATGACCAAAGTAATTGGGTTAGACAAAGCTTATTTTTTTGCCAGGAACACACAAGCCTCTCCTACAAATGAGCACTGAAAATATGATCGCCGGACCTGTGGTTTCTGTGCAGTATTGCCAAAAGTGCCAGGAGTAAACATTTTACTATTTACCCCACCTGTGGGGCAAGTTGTAAGAGACAGGGGGTTAGTTGTAAGGCAGATTTCAGACAATTAATTAAAATCCAGCTTACTTTCAATTGTAGCTATATTTCCTCAGTAATTGAATCATTTCTTTTTTTTTATCCTACATAGCACAGTATGTTTATGTATTTATTTGTTTATTGGATAAACACATTTGAATCTATTTGCATTATTATCCATTTATCCATTATTATACAATGCATTTATTTGCATTATTAGCAATAAAATTATTTTATTTCTATTAAAACATAATTTAGTATTAAAAAACATTTTTATTTAAAAAGTTCTCAACATTACACTCAAAAAAATGTGTTAGTTAAGTCGGTGTACAACAGTGTGTGGCTTAATTGTAACACCCTGTTACAACTAACCCCGCTGTGTCGTGTGTTCCTCAAAACTGGCTAGCAGTCACTGTGTGTGTTTTACACCTTTCAAAATGGTTTCATCTTTTAGCCTAGAAGACGGAGATCACAACAATATAAGATTTTACTTTCATACTTTCACAGATTTTTTAAAAATAAAAAAATATTGAGTATAATAATGAATACTTTTATGCTGCAAAAATGGTTTCTCCTGTGTTTCTCATCTAAATTTCGCTGAACTTTTTCAATAAATGGCTAGAAGACATCTGCCGACACTGTGGTGAAAAGCTCTGAAGCATGCCATGGTTAATCCTGAGCAAATACCTTAAAACTCTGTGTTACATTTAACCCTGTGTTACTTTGTGCCCCGCGCTCCCCTATGGTGATCGTGACTAGGCATGGGATGATAACCGTTTTTAAGGTATACCGCGGTTTGGAAAAGTCAAGGTTTTAAAACCGCCAACATTTTCTGCTGTACCGTTCCTAAGGTATGTGTAAGATTTTTTATTTACATTTTTAGGAGAACAGTATCGCCAGCAGAAAAAAATATCCAAAGATGGTATTTTAAATTGTAAAGAAATCAGTGTTTTTGAAACTAATGAAGAGAGCAGCCTGACATGTTTACTGCTCCGAAATATTTCAAATGTTGCTCAGAATAAAGTATATTGTGTTCAAAGGGGAAACAAACTTTAGTTTTTTCAGGGTGTCCACGGGGTCTTAAAATGTCTTAAATTTTAAAAACTAAATTCAAAAACTAAGGCCTGTTGTGGGTCTTAAATACTTTTAAACAGGTCATAATTTTCAGTAATTGTCCACGTAAAGCTGTAGCCAATCAGTAAAACCAACAAATCCACCTGAAAAAAAAAACGTTTATCAAAACTAATCAATCAGTTTTATTGCCAAATGGCCTTCACACACAAGGAATTTGTTTTGGCTACAGAAGCTTCCAGTGTACATAAAGTGACAAGTGACCAACATAAAATAAATAAATGTGAATTTTTTTTAAAAAGACGATAAACATTAAACATTAGTCAAAAAATCTGGATGTTGAACATTTAGCAATATGGTTTTATTGTCTTCCTCACATCCGTACAATAACATCTGTTTAAAAGTTCTCCATGTTTTCATGCGTAATTTATGTTGTGCATAAATGTTATTTATTATAGCTTTTAAAACTGAGACATTCTGATTATCTTTAATTTAATATTGTTTATGCTACATTGAATTTGTGAAAAATATTCAGTTTTGGTTTGAGTTTCAAAAGACTTTTAAATTATTTCATTGTGAGTGTCGATTAAATAAATTACACCAAAAGATTACTGTTTTTTTTTTAACACAGTCTCATGGCAATTCGTAACTTTTTGATTTAATGGCTAATTCGTACGAATTCGTTCGATCTAATTCAGACGATTTAGTATGATTTGCTCATCCACTAATGACGGTTGGGTTTAGGGGTGGGGTTAGGTGCCACGCCTCCTTTTTAAAATCGTACAATCTCGTGCGAATTCGTATGAATTAGCCACTAAACTGACAAAATGTAAAATACTTACGTTTTCTCGTGAGATCAGGCTGTTTTTTATATAGCATTTTAAAATAATCTAGAAGTTAAAGGTGTAGTTACCCTCAAAATAAAAATGAACCTTGATTTAGATCTCAGAAGTCTGATTTTATTGAGCATTAGTAAACAAAATGACATTTAAACAAATTTAATTTATGTTGTACATAAATGTAGTTTATTATAGTTTTTAAAGCTTGTCTTTTTTTAAAGAGAGGTTGTGCTAATAAAAATATATGTATATAGCTAGAGTTTGCTTGTTTTGACACATTATTTAAAATATGTGGCTAAGAAATAACATAATTTTTTATTTTAATTGGGCAAGTAAAAAAAATTCACTTGGTTATTGCAGAAAGTTATTAGCGTTTTGCCCTGTGATAGTCTGAAATATCATTGATAATGGTCTTAAAAAGGCCTTAAAAGGTCATTAAAGTCCTGTGTTTACCCAGACATTTAAGAAGAATATATTTTAGAGCAGTAATCACAATACTGTGAAACCGTGATATTCTTATCCAAGGTTATCACACCGCCAGAATCTTATACCGGCCCATGCCTAATCATGACGGGCGAATGGGGAACATTGTTTCTGATCGCCATCCAATATAATAGACTGAATTATCATTATAGATGATCATTATAGATCATTATAGATGATCAGTCATTATTTGACAGATTGACAGATTCAATATAGCAAATACTGGTTTGCTGGCCTTGCTGAACGATCTAAATTGGATAGGTTTAATTATATAATGGATTCATTATAATGAAGGAAATAATAGCAAGTTAATATAGGCAATCATACATTTTTATATGTAATACAAATATTTTTACATGCAATAAATGTATAACACTATATTAATATTGTACTCCAGCAATTGAATATTTATTTGCTTAATTTCCTAGTACTTTTTTTTATTATTGATTTCCCACATTAAATACTACAGTAATTTATAGTAAGTAATATATTGCTTTTAAACCATAGAGTACTGGTAATTTGTGGTAAATATAGATGCAACAAATATAGTAATACAAACAAATTAACTGTTAAAATATATATATATATACAGTTGACGTCAGAATTATTAGCCCCCCTTTTGATTTTTTTTTTTCTTTCATTTTTAAATATTTCCCAGATGATGTTAAACAGAGCAAGGAAATGTTCACAGTATGTCTGATAATATTTTTTCTTCCGGAGAAAGTTTTATTTGTTTTATTTCGGCTAGAATAAAAGCAGTTTTTAATTTTTCAAAACCATTTTAAGGTCAATATTATTAGCCCCTTTAAGCTATATTTTGTTTCGATAGTCTACAGAACAAACCACTGTTATACAATGACTTGCCTAATTACCCTAACCTGCCTAGTTAACCTAATTAACCTAGTTATGCCTTTAAATGTCACTTTAAGCTGTATAGAAGTGTCTTGAAGAATATCTAGTCTAATATTATTTACTGTCATCATGGAAAAGAGTAAATAAATCAGTTATTAGAGATGAGTTATTAAACTATTATTATTAGAAATGTGTTGAAGAAATCTGCTCTTCATTAAACAGAAATTGGGGACAAAAATAAACAGGGGGGCTAATAATTATTCTGACTTCAGCTGTATATATTACTTACAGTTGCTACAGTTTAGTAAAAGATAAAGTAGTTTAAATCAGTTTATAGCTAAATTAATTTTAAATTATTAACTATAGTATTTCATTTTATTGTGACACATTATTGTTTGTTTTTTTTATTTCACTACAAACGATTTTAACTAAGTATGACAACATTGAGATCCTGAAGTAGTCTATTACTTAATCCTATAAAATTAGACGATCTACTATGTTTTCTATGTGGATGCATGGACAGGGGCATAGCGGACATTTTAAAAGTGGGGGGGGACAGCTGTGAGATCATACGTTCATATAATTATTAATCACCTGTTTCTAAATGGTCTGTCTCTAAAAGTGAGGGGGACGGATCCCCCCGTCCCCCCCGGTTGCTACGCCCCTGTGCGTGGAAGACTGATCCATCTTTTATTAAATATGGTTCGCCCCTGCCTAGATCATGTGTGCCTGAAATGTGTGTGGGTCTACGGGTCTGCAGCTGGATGTATCTCCAGTGAGGCTGCGTGAATGACACGATTCATGCGAATGAAGTGGCGCGAGTTAAGCTTTTTGCGTGATTGTCGCGCTTAACATGCGAATCGCTCGAGTTGTAATATCTGAACTTCAGCGGACATTTCGCACCACGTTAACCAATCAGAAGCTTTCTCTTGTAGGGCTGTGATTGAGACGTAGTGCCTGTTGTTAATGTGCTGGGGGAAAATCCTCCTGCAGACACCGGACAACAACTCATCAAACTGGGCTCGGCTCAGTCTGAAGCACCGCTGAAAGCTTCCATCAGCCAGATTTCTAGAGGAGTTGATGATCTCACAGGGCTGGGTGCACCTCTGAATGGGTATAATGGACTCAGACACTGTTCTAAATGAATCAAAACTGTTTTTCAGCCTTCATAAAGCACATAACACAGCTATTCTCTCAATAAAATCCATGTTAACCATTTAGCAATGAAGCTAGAGTCACCGAACAGACAGAAGCTCTGCCTATGATGTGAATCCGTGTCTATTGTGAAGTGAATTTGATGCGCGGATGAAGCGAGCAAACTCAAAATGCACACTATTTTTTTTGTGCGTTCTGCGTCTGGTGTAAGCATAACGACATTCAGGAAGAGTATAGTTGAATAATAAAAATAAAAATAATTCAATAAAGTAAATCATTATTAAATTAGTTACAATTTCTTTTGCCTGAATGCTTTTAGAATTATTGTAAAAAATAATTAATAATTATTGCTAAAAAAATATACAAATAAACCATGTGACTATTGCGAATAATCATGTTGAGATATCGATGCTAAAAATGCGACACAATCTCACGGCAATTCGTAACTTTTTGATTTAGTGGCTAATTCGTATGAATTCGTACGATCTAATTCGTACATTTTTATACGATTTGCTCATCCCCCAATGACGGTTGGGTTTAGGGGTGGGGTTAGGTGCCACGCCTCCTTTTTAAAATCGTACGAATTCGTACGAATTAGCCACTAAACTGACAAAACGTAAAATACTTACGTTTTCTCGTGAGATCAGGCTGAAAAATGATATATTGTGCAGCCTGACTTTTTACCAAACAATCATTTGATTAATAATTCTGTCGATCAAAAGATCACTTTTAATTTTATTTCATTGGTATTTTTAACTTAATTAATGCATTTCTAATGTATAAAGGATTTCTCAATGCTGTAAAAGCAAATTTAAAGTGTGATTTACTTTATCTTTATCTTTATCAACATTTCATATTTAATTCTGTGCATTTCTTGCTGTTTCTTTTAATTATTCGTGACATTTACTTGCAGTTTCTGCACAAAAGGTTTTTAAGATGCATGCATGATTTAAAGACATGCATGTTTTTCTGAAGTTGTAAATAAATGATTGGTGTACATATGTTTTATGAAAAAACCTTTTGCACTCTTTCCACTTTTAAGATGTCACCTTTAATTTGACGCATAATCACCAGAAATACTGGAGTACTTTAAAAAAGATGAAACAGTTTCAGCCTTTATACTTCTTAACCCCATGTTTATTTCAATGGATTACTTGCCGTTTGCCATTTGCCGTCTGGTTCTCCATGTGTTGGTGTGGGTTTCCTCCGGGTGCTCCGGTTTCCCCCACAGTCCAAACACATGCGCTATAGAGGAGTTGATGAACTAAATTGGCCATAGTGTATGAGTGTGTGTGTGTGTGTGTGTGTGTGTGTGTGTGTGTTTCCCAGTACTGGGTTGCAGCTGGAAGGGCATCCGCTGTGTACAAAATATTCTGGAATAATTGGCAGTTCATTCCGCTGTGGTGACCCCTGATGAATAAAAGGACTAAGCCAAAGGAAAATGGATGAATGAATGCATGCTACAATGTAAACCCAACAGTCAACTTTATCAAATGAAATGAGTGTAGATAACTTAAAATTGACTGAAAGTTAATTCTATTAATTTGAAAGGACTTTTGAACTCAGTGTTGAAGGTATTGAGTTAATTAAATACCTCATTACTTCAACCTAAATAGAGTAAATTCACAGTACTCATATAGATTAGTTTTTTAACTCAAATGGTTTGTTGCAATCGGTTTCCTGAAGCGGTTTGAGTTGCCTTAACTTATTGGGTTTTACAGTACTCAGTTGGTTTGAGTTCTCTTCATTTATTGGGTTTTACTGTGCTCACTAATAGGATTAGTTTTTGAACTTAAATGGTTTGTTGCTGGCGACGCAGTGGTCGCAGTAGGTAGTGCTGTGGCCTCACAGCAAGAAGGTCGCTGGTTCGAGCCTCGGCTGGGTCAGTTGGTGTTTCTGTGTGGAGTTTGCATGTTCTCTCTGCATTCGCGTGGGTTTCCTCAGGGTGCTCCGGTTTCCCCCACAGTCCAAAGACATGCGGTACAGGTGAATTGGGTAGGCTGTCCGTAGTGTATTTGTGTGTGAATAAGTGTGTATGCGTTTCCCAGTGATGAGTTGCAGCTGGAAGGGCATCCGCTGCATAAAAGAAATGCTGGATAAGTTGGCGGTTCATTCTGCTGTGGCGACCCCAGATTAATAAAGGGACTAAGCCGAAAAGAAAATGAATGAATGGTTTGTTGCACTTTTTGGGTTTTACAGTGTATAAATTACAAAAAAAGTCTTAATTATGAAAAAAGTCTTAATTATGAAAAAAGTCTTAATTATGAAAAATATTTAATTATGAAAAAGATTTAATTATGACTTTTATATTTTTTTCAATTTATTCAGTTATTTGTGAATTTTATTTCTGCATTAATAATATAATAATAATAATAATACTATTTATAATATATTTTTTATTATATAAAAATATTACTAATAATTTCTGCATTTTTAAGATATAATTCTTTCAGCTGTAAATAAAATATTAGCATGCTTTTTACAAAAAAATACCTCATAAGCTGTGTGCGTTCAGTTTCAAGTCCCCGCTTAGATATAAAGACAAGCACATGCACACACAAACACACATACATAAATACGTTGTATAAATAATTTTTCTATTTCAAACATTTCCCAAATGATGTTGAACAGATTCAGGAATTTTTCACAGTATTTCCTATAATATTTTTTCTTCTGGAGAAAGTCTTATTTGTTTTATTTCAGCTAGAATAAAAGCAGTTTTTAATGGTTTTAAAACCATTTTAAGGTCAATATTATTAGCCCCCTTAAGCAATATTAGTTTTGGATTGTCTCCAGAACAAACCACTGTTATACAATGACTTGCCTAATTACCCTAACTTTACCCTAATTAACCTAGTTAAGCCTTTAAATGTCACTTTAAGCTGTATAGAAGTGTCTTGAAGAATATCTAGTCTAATATTATTTACTGTCATCATGACAAAGAGAAAATAAATCAATTATTAGAGATGAGTTATTAAAACTATTATGATTAGAAATGTGTTGAATAAAAATCTTCTTTCCGTTAGACAGAAATTGGGGAAAAAATAAACAGGGGGGCTAATAATTCTGCCTTCAACTGTACCATTTTAAACACCGTTTCATATTTAGTTATGTCTGTCATATACTTTTTCAATTATTTATGGAAAGTTTTAAACAATTTTGTGTAAACATTTGCTGCGCAGGTTCATTAGTTTTGTTGTTCATGTCAGAAACCATCATGGGCACACCAATATACGTCCCTACACTACTGAACACAACATATATGAGAGTCATAAGTAGGCCCACACAGAATCTGCGCACTCAGAATTCCTCAGATTTTAAGCCCATCATTGATTCTGTTTATTTACTTGAGTAAATGTGTGTAAATTCATATTTATTCCGTTTTTGAACTCATTTCAGTAATATTATTGACTAATATGAAAATATATATATGATTTATGTACAATACAGTTTGTACAGTAATGTTTTCTGTATTTTAGTAGAGATATTATATCAGAGACTTGCTTTATTTACCAAATAAAGTGACTCTAATTGGATTTGCATTGTAAACATTAAATACAATTTATAAAGGTCTTACTTTTTATTTCATATATTGAGGTTTTAGTTATGATACTCCCAAAATAATTCAGCATAAATCTGCAGATTTTTAACAAAACTTTGCGCAGAAATAGCTAAAAATGTCCGCAGATTCCGTCTGGCCCTAGTCATGAGCTGTTTGGTTTTGTTGGTCTGGGCTCTGGAAGCAGATTGCAGAATAACATGCCAAATCTGTGTCCGTCAGTCGTCTGCAGAGTCGGCGTCTCGTTGCTGCTGGGCTTCTGCTGTCCACATACAGCATTCACAGCTCATGCAGAAGAAAAGCAGAGAAATGTGCAGCTCCGTCTGATCCTGCAATTTTAAGCAGGATCACTACGAGTCCTTTCTCAGTCCTGATAGCAGCTCAGAAGCAAAATGACAGGCCAATGAAGAATTTATTTGAAATCTCACCAGGAGCCGAGAGAAGCAGAGTATATTAGAGCGGCGGAGGGTTTCAGGGGTTCAGTGTATTGGGCTCCAAATTACTTCTGATGCTTGAAAAGAGGTGCCAGTGAATAAAATTGGCCAGGAAATGGCTATGAAGATCTATAATTTGATTCTTTATTATGAATGCGCGTGTGTGTGTGTGTGTGTGTGTGTGTGTGTGTGTGTGTGTGTGTGTGTGTGTGTGTGTGTGTGTGTGTGTGTGTGTGTGTGTGTGTGTGTGTGTGAGTGTGAGTGTGTCTTTTGAATCCTGTTCAGCAAAAGCTAAACAGACTGGCTTCCTCAGGTTATTTTCGAGACATTTTCAGGAACATTTGCAGAGGATCAGAGTCAAGCCCATATATATGTGTGTGATGTATAACATGTTAGGTGACCAAACTCTTATTTTTAATGAATATTACGATTTAATAAAACTGTTTTGTTTAAATGCACCCAAAATTATTGTCTGCACTCACTGAGAAATTAAAATGTGGTGTATTCATTTATGCTAAACGCTGTATATATAACACTGTATAGTCAGAAGTATTATCCCGTCTGAATTATTAGCCCTCCTGTATGTCTTCCCCAATTTCTGTTTAAAACATTAGTTTTAATAACAAATATCTAATAACTGATTTCTCTTATCTTTGTCATGATGATAGCACATCATATTTGGCTAGAAATTCTTCAAGATACTAGTATTCAGCTTAAAGTGACAATTAGCAATTGTTGTTTGCTAGTTTCAGCTCGACGCATGAGTGGTTTTGACGTTTTGCAGCACGCTGTTTAAATAGCAAATGCATTTGAGCTCATATGTGCGCCCATAGGCGTTCTGATCTAAAAAAGGAGGCGTGTTGAGGCGCATTGCTGGCGCTTAACTATATTGAGGAACTTAAATAGACTGTTCAATAGTCCAGATCAAATCAGGTCTATAGTCCAGTTTTTCCTGATCACAAACACAACAGTAATCTAGCAGTGTTTGCGCTGCTTTGGTTTTTTGGGGTTTATTATTGTGATCTCCAGATTGCAACACAGAAATACTGGGAAATGTCTGTAGACTGATGGCATTTCATGCTGTTCAGCCTTATAAACTTATAACACCCTTAGCCCTATAACATTATGAAATGTGAGCAAAATCTGCAGTTTAGTCATCACTTTAGACATTATGCTAGAGAATCATTCAAACACTAGCTCTATAGTGACGTTGGTGAATTAGTAATGGCTTCTGCTGTTCTGATGTCAGCTGCAGATGTGAATGAACGGGGGATGAAAGTAGTTCCTCTTACAAAAGGGTTTTTAGACTCTCTAGGCCCTATCATACACCCGGTGCAATTCGGCTTAAGGTGCGACGCAATTGTTGTTTGCTAGTTTCAGCTCGACGCAAGAGTCGTTTTGACGTTTTGCAGCACGCTGTTTAAATAGCAAATGCATTTGAGCTCATATGTGCGCCCATAGGCGTTCTGATCTAAAAAAGGAGGCGTGTTGAGGCGCATTGCTGGCGCGTAACTATTTTGAGGAACTTAAATAGACTGTTCAATAGTCCAGATCAAATCAGGTCTATAGTCCAGTTTTTCCTGATCACAAACACAACTGTAATCTAGTAGTGTTTGCGCTGCTTTGGTTTTTTGGGGTTTATTATCGTGATCTCCAGATTGCATTTTTTTTTTTTTAAAGCTTCCTATAATCCAAAAAGAGCCACATATTGATAAATAATGTCATCATAGCTGTTTTAACATTTAAGTTATGATCGAAATGCATCTTGCAGTTATGAAATAGTTTGATAAGAAGCAGGAAATGTTCATGGGCCAATGGCATCACCACATTGAAATGGTCTATTCAGCTTAAAGTGGCATTTAAAGGCTTAACTAGGTTATTAGGACAATAGTTTGTTCTGTAGCCAATCGGATATGTAATTTCTTAACATGGCTAATATTAATGACCATAGCAGTTTTTACTTTAGTTTTTTAAATTATCATTTCTGCCAATCTAAGAAAACTTCCACCAGAATGAAAATAAAATAGGAGATACTGTGGAAAATCTACTGTATACAGCTCTTGTGCATGCTTAGTAGACCACATTTGCATCATAACACTGCATCCCAAAATGCAATGCACTCAACATTCAGATTCAAGTGTGCTAAATGAACTGGAAGTAACGTCGGCCCCAGTGTTTAGCATTTCTGTCTTGACTCGTGTGATTTGGCTGTCAAGCGTTAATGCATTTTTAAACTCGTTTCTAAGCCTTGCACGATTTTCTTATTTTATTTTCTGCTCCGCCATTAAACACGCAACATGATGAAATCATCTGACAGATGCGGCGAGGTCATGTGACCACATTGTAGCGTACTTTGATCTGCCAACTAAATGCATTTTTAACCATTTCCAACACATGCAAAATGTTTATTTGGGATTCTGCAATTAAACATGTGATGGCATAACGAGATCTGACAAATGCACGGATAAAACTTAAGCACACTTCTGATCTTATTTGATCCCACTGCCAATTTTAATGCACTTATTGAACCGTTAAGGCATATAAAATGCGCAGAATATTTATGCTCTGTTCAAGCGTGTGCTGATTTATACATGCTATGTGTTGAAGCCATCTGACAAATGCAGTCATGTGACAAAATCGGGGGTCACAAGATGTTACATGTTGCAGAAAATGAAATATAATTATTTTATGTACATAAAAAGCAAGTTACATGCAAGTAAAGTGCCTGCTTAAATGTTTTAAATAGAGGACAATATGAGTAAAATAATGGTCCATCATCATTCAGCACAACATATATGTATGTAGACATTAAGGAATACTACTTATTGAAATATATCAGAGAATAAGAAGTCAAACTGAATTGGATTTTGTTTGAAATGATGAAAAACACCTCACTGTCTTGATAAATTAGTAAATCATAGTATAATAATAAAGATTACGGATGACAATTAATGTGATTTTTGCATATTAATATATAAACAGATATACACTACCTGACAAAAGTCTTGTCACGGATCCCAGTTGTAAGAGCAACACATAATAACTTGACTTCTTGCTGATCATTTGAAAAAGTGTGGATTTTATTATTAATCATCTGCATCCCAATCATCACAAATACTGCAGAAGACCTACTGGAACCCACAAGCCAAGATTCTTATGGAAATCAGTCAAGTTTGGTGAAGAAGAAATCATGGTTTGGGGTTACATTCAGTATGGGGGTGTGTGAGAGATCTGCAGAGTGGATGATCAACATCAGCAGCCTGAGGTATCAAGACATTTGTGCTGCCCATTACATTACAAACCACAGGAGAGGGCAAATTCTCCAGCAGGATAGCGCTCCTCATACTTCAGCCTCCACATCAAAGCTCCTGAAAGCAAAGAAGGTCAAGGTGCTCCAGGATTGGCCAGCCCACTCATCAGACATGAACATTATTGAGCATGTCTGGGGTAAGATGACGGAGGAGGCGTTGAAGATGAACCCAAAGACTCTTGATGAACTCTGGGAGTCCTGCAAGAACGCTTTCTTTGTCATTCCAGATGACTTTATTAATCAGTGATTTGAGTCATTGCAGAGATGTATGGATGCAGTCCTCCAAGCTCATGATGGAGTCAGACACAATATTCATTCTGTTTCCACTGCAGCATGACCACATATTGTTTGTTGTTTGTTTGCTTTATTTATAGAGCACATTTAAAAACAACAGATGTTGACCAAAGTGCTTTACAAAAAGACCAGCATACAAAATCTATATTTATATATAAAAAATAAGCTAAATATATGAAACACATTAAAATTTATTATTTGCAATCAAAAAGCAAGAGACAGAAGGTGATTTTTTTTTTTTAGATGAGACTTAAAAGAACCAAGGGAAGAACACGACCTAATATGTAAAGGCAGACCATTTCACAGACGGGAGGCTGTGACAGAAAAAGCCCCGTCACCTCTTGATTTCAACCATGTTTTGGGGACAACTGAAACTTGTTTTCCGACCTGATTGGCCTCAGTGAAGTATGCCAGTGAAGAAGCTCACCAAAGTAAATAGGTGCCAGACCATTCAAACTTTTAAAAACAAGTAGCAATAACTTATATTGAATCCTAAATTGGACTGGGAGCCAGTGAAGAGATGATAAAACTGGTGAGATACTAGAAATTTTAACTAAGCCAGTATTAAGGACTGTCAAGAGATGGACCAACGACACAGAGCAGGTCTTACAAGCCTGTTTTGAATGCACTGACTGGGATGTTTTTGAAGCTGCAGCCACAGATCTGGACGAGCTCACAGAGACTGTAACATCATACATCAGTTTCTGTGAGGAGTTATGCATCCCTACCAGGACCTACTTGTCATTTAACAATGATAAACCATGGTTCACACCAAAACTCAGACAGCTTCGTCAGGCCAAAGAGGATGCTTACAGGAGTGGTGACAGGATCCTGTACAATCGGGCCAGGAACACATTGACATTGACAAAGGAGATTGGTGTGGCTAAGAAAAGCTATGCCAAAAAGCTGCAAAACCAGTTTTCAGCTAACGACCCTGCATCAGTGTGGAGAGGCTTAAAAGATTTCACTAATTACAAGACACCGTCCCCCAGTATCGACAGCAATAAACATATTGCAAACGAGCTGAATATGTTCTACTGTAGGTTTGACACCTATGACCAGACACCTCACACCCACCCGGACCATCTCCCTACACAGCCATCAACACCACATCAACACAGCCCGGACCATCGCCCTACACGGCCATCAATACCACATCAACACAGCCCGGACCATCGCCCTACACAGCCATCAACACCACATCAACACAGCCCGGACCATCGCCCTACACAGCCATCAACACCTCCAGCCATCTTCCTCTCCCCCCCTGCTCTTCAGATCAGTGAGGAAAATGTGCGTCAGATCTTCAGTAAACAGAAGAGAAGGAAAGCACCAGGGCCAGATGGTGTCTCACCAGCCTGTCTGAGAACCTGCGCTGACCAGCTGGCTCCCATTTTCTCCCATATCTTCAATAGATCACTGGAACAGCGCAAAGTTCCATCCTGCTTTAAGCGCTCCACCATCATCCCAATCCCAAAGAAGCCAAAGATCACAGGACTCAATGACTACAGACCTGTGGCCTTAACATCTGTGGCCATGAAGTCATTCGAAAGACTGGTGCTAGCATATCTGAAGGACATCACTGGACCCCTGCTGGACCCCCTGCAGTTCGCCTATAGAGCAAACCGGTCTGTGGATGATGCAGTCAACATGGGACTGCATTATACCCTACAACATCTGGACAAACCAGGGAACTACGCAAGGATTCTGTTTGTGGACTTCAGTTCTGCCTTTAACACCATCGTCCCATCACTGCTTGAGTACAAACTGGCCCAGCTCTCTGTTCCTAGCTCTGTCTGTCAATGGATCACCAGCTTTCTGACAGATAGACAGCAGCTAGTCAGAATGGGCAAAATCACATCCGACAGCCGCACCATCAGCACTGGTGCCCCCCAGGGATGTGTTCTTTCTCCACTGCTCTTCTCCCTGTACACCAACGACTGCACTGCAAAAGACCCCTCCATCAAACTCATTAAGTTTGCAGACGACACTACTGTTATCGGCCTCATCCAGAACGGTGACGAGTCTGCATACAGACAGGAGGTGGAGCGGCTGGCGTTATGGTGCAGATACAACAACCTGGAGCTGAACACGCTCAAAACAGTGGAGATGATAGTGGACTTCAGGAGAAACCCCCCTGCACTCCCCCCACTCACCATCATGAACAGCACTGTGGCTGCAGTAGAGTCATTCAGGTTCCTGGGCACCACCATCTCTCAGGATCTGAAGTGGGACACTCATATAGACTCTATTGTGAAGAAAGCCCAGCAGAGACTGTACTTCCTTCGTCAGCTGAGGAAGTTCAACCTGCCACAGGAGCTGCTCGTACAGTTCTACTCAGCTGTCATCCAATCCATCCTCTGCACTTCAATCACCGTCTGGTTCGGCTCAGCTGCCAAAACTGACCTCCGTAGACTACAGCGAATAGTCCGGACTGCTGAACGAATCACTGGCACTACCCTTCCTACACTTCAAGAACTGTACTCTTCCAGAGTGAGTAAAAGGGCTCGCAAAATCACTCTGGACGCCTCACACCCAGCACACTACCTGTTTGAACTGTTACCGTCTGGTCGGCGCTTCAGAGCACCGAGCACAAAAACAGCCAGACACAGGAAAAGTTTCTTTCCTCAGGCTGTCTACCTTATGAACAGTTAAATATTCCCCTACTGTGCAATAAATATGTGCAATACTTTCTCATACGCACTTGTACACAGCACCTTATATCAATATACAATGCAGTACTTTCTACATTCGCACTTGTACACAGCACCTTGTAACCTGTATATTTATAACAATCTGTACATACAACTCAACATCCAGGTTTCTTCACTAACCGCATCTGTTTAATGTTCATCATTTTTTATTATTATTATTTTATTTTTTCAGATTATTTTGTGTTGTCACATGTCACTTTATGTACACTGGAAGCTTCTGTAGCCAAAACAAATTCCTTGTGTGTGTGAAGCACACTTGGCAATAAAACCGATTCTGATTCTGATTTTTTTTTGTCCCAGTTAAAAGCCTAGCGGCTGCATTTTGAACCAGCTGCAGGCATGCAATTGAAGCCTGCGAAACTCCTGAATACAAAGAGTTGCAGTAGTCCAATCTGGACATCATAAAAACATTGATGATGGTTTCCAACTCTTTAGAAGACAGAAAAGGCTTCATTCTATACTGGACATTATTGAAGGTTCAGTGACAAGACTTTTGTCTGAGCAGAGTCAGACCTTACTGACCTAATGAAATCATTCATAATCAAGTCATGATCATATATTATTGTGGTAAAATAAGCGTAATCTAGAGGCCTTTGCCTTTCATATAAGCCACTTCTGATACCAAATGATCAACTAGAAGTCCAGTTGTTTTTCAATTTTGCAAATAACAAAAACAGACTTTCTCCAGAAACAAAATATAATATTCAACCAAGCAGCAACCTCCCGCTCTCCCTCGGGAAGCCAATACGGAAGTAGCTGAAACTGCAATTCATCAAAATTCCGCTAGTCCTGGCTCCATAATAGAGCAGATTGCAATTGAGCCCACTGTTAGAATGGCCAACTTTACAGCAGAAAAAAAGGTGTTTACAGCCTGGTACAAAGAAGGATTTCGGTTCATATAGCTATTATTACCCTCCATGACAACTGTGAGGGGTGAATTTTTTTATAACTCATCCATTTCCTTTATATTAGGTTATATTAAGTTTGCATAATTAAGGGTGTGGCCACTTGAGTGACAGCTAGGTCTCGCTGGTCGCCGTCACTTCACCTCAGCTGAATCCGGCAGATTAGCCACTGATCTCGGCAGATTCATCGTATTTTTGTGTTGTTTTATGTGGCTTTACACAGTCAGCTGCCTTTTGGACTTATTTCTTACAATTATCAGATGATATGGGATGCTGTGTGCATTTAATTGTGCTCACAAACCATTCACGTGGCCTCCGTTTCCCATGTGAGTAAAGTTATATACTTATACACCATCTCTATAAATGTATTTGTTTTATTTAAGATCATTTATCATTAATATTTTTCTTTAGACCCGTAAAGCACTCCAGAATGTGACAGATTGATTATCTGTAGGCTCTATAACAGTCATCTGAAGCGTTATCATACAGTGTTATGCTGGAGTTCATCAATAGTCCTGCTAACTTTACTAACACAGACTATATCTGAAGTGTTTGGAAGTAATTCGCGTTTTCCTCCTGTAGAAAAACGTCATAAGAACAATGTTTAGTGGCTCAATGTATGACTACAGTGTTTTTAAAAGTCTAAACACTTTATTGATATAGTGTACAACCAAGCACATGTGGTCAGAACACAAACGAGTCGCAGGTAATAAAGTATCAAGCGTTTCTCCCAAAGTAAAGTCTGTCTGCCAGGTCTAAGCAAAGTGCCAGCAGGTGTCTGTAGCTCCGCCCACTCTCCGCCTCTTTGCCCTTGTTTGGTATCCCGCCGTGGGTGCGATGACGCGCGAACAAAGTGGCGACGGTTGGCCGCGCCTACTAGTAGCTTCTTTTGCAGTGTTCAGAAACCTATGGGTGACGTCACGGATACTACGTCCATATATTTTACAGTCCATGTATTCAACTCACTTGATATTATGTTGGAAATATTATTTACATTTCACAGGAGGAATATTAATTTTGTTCAAATCAAATCACTTTTTTATTGTCACATCATCAGCAGCACCTGTGCTGTGATGAGTAAAAAGCTTAGGTCCTGGCTCCAGACAATGCAAAATACAACAACATACAACAGCACACTCCCAAAAAAACAGGACAATGTAAAATTAGCAGTGTTGACAGCAATATGTACAATGAATAGGTGTACACATAATTGTAGACAGTATTGCTTTTAAGTTTTCAACTGTATTAGCAGTTATATTAGCAGCTGTATTAGTATGAAGTCTTTTTAATGTGTCCTGAATATGCTGAACAAGAGTTTTGGACGTATAGAAGTCCTGACATTTTTGTCTGCCTTTAGGAAACATGGTAAAAAAAAAAAGCTCATAAACATTTTAATTAAGCAAGACACATTCTATGGCGATGCAGTGGTGCAGTAGGTAGTGCTGTCGCCTCACAGCAAGAATGTCACTGGTTCGAGCCTCGGCTGACTCAGTTGGTGTTTCTGTGTGGAGTTTGCATGTTCTCCCTGCGTTCGCGTGGGTTTCCTCCAGGTGCTCCGGTTTCCCCCACAGTCCAAAGACATGAGGTACAGGTGAATTGGGTAGACTAAATTTCTGTAGTGTATGAGTGTGAGTGTGTATGTGTTTCCCAGTGATGGGTTGCAGCTGGAAGGGCATCCGCTGCGTAAAACATGTGCTGAATAAGTTGGCGGTTCATTCCGCTGTGGCGACCCCTGATTATTAAAGAGAATAAGCTGAATAGAAAATGAATGAATGAAGACACATTCTATTAATGCAATATAGAGAGATCATCAGACAAAATGTAATACATTTTTAAGGCATGCAAAATGTTTATATTGCCTTTAGCCATGCGCTGAATGAAATAGGATGAGATTATTTAATGCACACTGTTCTGATTTGTTTTCAAATGATTTTTCCTCACCCTCAGGATATCTAACATGAAGGTGACTTTGTTTATTCAGTAAAGCATTAAGAAGATTTTGAGCTGAAATCACGATTCATTATGATTCATATGAACAAATCAATGCTGTTGCAGTAAAGCAAAAACACATACAGGCAAAACGAAATGAATACTGGTGGCTCTCTACTTTAGCTTTCTGTACAGAAACCATGCACATCTGAAATGCTGTTTTTCTGATTGTAAAAGGCCTCAGCCGTCAGTCCGTCATCACAGTGCTTCAGTATGATTCTTCTTCTGTTGTTATTCCCGTCAGTACTGTCTTGAGCATCTGTCTGTGCTCTCAAAGAGTGTCTTACACCTCCAAAAGCCACCGCATTGCATTCATTACGTTTCGTCTTCTGAGGCGCAACTCATTTATTAGAGAAGAAAAAACACCATAGTGGTGAATCCCAACAGTGCATCAACTACAGCTCTTTGATCAATATTTGCTGCAGTTTATCAGGAAGTGACGATTTCACTCTCTTTTGTTTCTCACTGAACAGAAACGCTGCTTTATTCTCAAATGTTTAATGCAATATTCAAGTTTCACACGTAAACCTTTCGCATATTTGGATGGAAACCCATCGACTCGTAGCTAGAAGTAGTCTTCAATGTTCTGCGTTAATATAGAAATCATGCACATCTTAAATGTCATGATGGTGAGGACGTTCAGGGGAAAGAAAATAGCAGCAACTCAATGCAATGCAGTGTATAAAAAATAGTGCGTCTTTCAGTAAGCAAGTCCTCCATTCAGAGCAGCATCAGTGAAATGGTGTCAGACTCTTGCTGTATTTCTTGGAGAGCTGCTAAGATTCCACACGGGAAGCATGAATATCAGAAAGCAGGCTTTGTTCTGCTGGGAATGACCGGAGCGCTCATGCAGAGAGTTCAGCTCACTTTGGGCAGATTGAAAATATAATCACTGGCAGAAATGTGTCTGGTGGATTTCTGCAGACTGAGTGAAGCGAAAGATGAGAAATGTGGAGAGAGAGAGGGAGAGAGAGAGAGAGAGAGGACACAGACTGATGAGCCCTGACAGAACAACATCTCTCTCTATATATATTTATAAGTATACAGTTACAGTCAGAATTATTAGCCCTCCCGTATATTATTTCTGTTTAACCGAGAGCAGATTTTCTCAACACATTTCTAATGTTAATAGTTTTAATAACTCATCTCTAATAACTGATTTATTTTATCTTAGTCATGATGACAGTAAATAATATTAGACTAGATATTCTTCAAGACACTTCTATACAGCTTAAAGTGACATTTAAAGGCTTAACTAGGTTAATTAGGGTAAAGTTAGGGTAATTAGGCAAGTCATTGTATAACAGTGGTTTATTCTGGAGACAATCCAAAACTAATATTGCTGAAGGGGGCTAATAATATTGACCTTAAAATGGTTTCAAAAAAATTAAAAACTTTCTCCAGAAGACAAAATATTATAGGAAATACTGTGATTTTTTTTTTTTTATTTATTTATTTTTTTGCTCTGTTAAACATCATTTTCTTCGAAGAAATTGTAAGGTTTGTAATTTTATTAATACATATTAAACCTTTTTAACATTAATAAATGTAGATGCTGAATCACTGATATGTGTTAGATTGCACTGAGTCACAGTTCTGAATTAAGTCTCATACGGCTATCTGCTGCTGCTTTCAGTAGGATGGCAATAAATGTAATGTAAAATGGCATTCGAGCTCACATTATTATCATTTAACACTGAGGTGTACCTGAGGGGATCGTTGTCAGTTTTCTGTTGTTCAGCTGTGAGAAATGAAAGCCGTTTCTAAAATATCAATTCAATGTGTTGGTTAGGACAAAAACTCCTTTTAGTATGGAAAATATTCCTTCTATCACGTGCTGTTGCTTTCAGTTATAACACAACTTAAATCAGTCTTTAGGCTCGATAGTCAGACTTGCCCCATTTGTTCCTCAATCTGGCAACCTGCTGTTGCGTGTGTTTTGATCCAGGAATGCAACAACAAGTTCAACAACTGGGTGTCAAACTTGCATACATCCGTTTTAAGGGAAAACAAAAAAACAAATCTAAATAGCACACACACACACAATTAGAAATTTGATAAATGCATACACAAATAAAAATGAGACTCATATGATTATTAAAAAAAGATAATGAAAGAAAAATATAATATTAATAATAACAATAATCAAAATAAATTACAATACCCAGCTGTACTTTCATTCGTACAGTTTGTGTTAATGTTTCTGACTTGTTTTGTCTCCCTCTCAAGTCAATTTAATTTAATTTACTACATTGGTATGACATGCATGGGTAAATTTTTCCAAAGTGTACTGTACATAGCAGGGAGAAAAAAAACGCAAAATCAATATAAATAATAGCAGTAATAACAATATAGATGAAAACAATAATCACAATACTATGTGAAGCTGCTTTGACACAATCTACATTGTAAAAGCGCTATACAAATAAAGGTGGATTGAATTGAATTGAATTGAATTGAATTGAATTGAATTGAATACTACAGATAATATATAATAAAATGGAAAGATTATACACACACTATACATATAAAAACAATAAAATACGACGTACATATATATTTATATAAAACAAAATGTTCTCTCTCTCTCTCTCTCTCTCTCTCTCTCTCTTTCTCTTTTTTTCCTCTCTCTTCACTTGACAACTTGACTTTTCTGACACTAGAGGTCACAGCTGTGATGGAGAGAGACTGAACTACAGAACCAAATCTCTCTGGAAACAAACATATAGGCAATTTTTCACAAAGCCTTCGGTGCTTTTGTTCTTTTACAGACATGCTTTCAAAACATTCTTTACGAACCGTTTATTTCACCCTTGTTATGAAGCGGACAGGAGACAGAGGTAAGGAAACGTTAGGGTGTTTATTAAATGACAACAAGGAGCACATGAAGGATAGCCAGGAGGATCAGGAATGATGTTGGGGTCTTTTCCTCCGTGGCTGGGTAACAGGAATACACGAGGATGGACAGCACACACCAGATACAGCTGACAGAGGATGACACAGACTTGGAAGGACTGGAAGACAGGACGATTCGGGAGGACCAGGAAGACTAGGAGGAATACAAAGAGAACAGGTAAGTAAATCGTTGTTTTAGCTGAGGATGACTACGCTGAGTGGTCGCTCAGTTGTCCGCTTTCGTCGAGACGAGCCCGGACAATGAGCGACTGGAGTGCTGTGCTTTTATCTGGTGCTCGTGAATGTGATGCAGCTGTGTGCTCATTAGAAGTCAGGTGATGGTGATCTTCGTGAGTGGGGGTCGTGAGAGCCTGACCAATCCATGACAGTACCCCCCTCCCCAGGGCCCGCTCCTGAGGGCCGACACCTCCGACGCCGTGGTGGTCTCCCTCTGCCTCTAGGCGCTGGGAACTCAGGGTGGCTCTCATGAAACTCCACCATGAGACTAGGATCGAGAATATCAGCTCTGGGAACCCATGTCCTTTCTTCGGGGCCGTACCCTTCCCAGTCCACCAGGTACTCCAACTGGCCACCACGACGTCGGGAACGCAAGATCTCCTTCACTGCGTAGACGGCTCCTTCTTCTAGGAGCAGTGGAGGAGGGGGTTCCTCTTCGTGGTCAGGCTCTGTGGAGGGAAGAACAGGATCGTGATAGGGTTTCAGGAGTGATACGTGGAATGTAGGGTGAATACGGTAGTGAGAGGGTAATTGTAGTTTGTAGGTGACGGGGTTAACCTGTTCCACGATGGTGAAGGGACCAACAAATCGGGGACTTAACTTGCGAGAGGGCAGTCGCATGCGTATGTCCCGGGTGGATAGCCACACCTTTTGTCCGGGTGTGTATCTGGGTTCTTCAGACCTTCTCCTATCGGCGGTTACCTTGCTTCGACGGACTGCCCTCTGCAGATGTTGATGAGCCTCGTCCCAGACTCTCTCGCTCTCCCCGGAACCAGTGATCCACTGCGGGGACATCAGATGGTTCGCCATCCCAGGGAAAGAGCGGTGGTTGGAAGCCCAGGACGCACTGGAATGGCGTGAGTCCGGTGGAGGGTTGCCGCAGTGAATTTTGGGCATATTCTGCCCAGCCCAAATACTGGCTCCAGGAGTTCTGGTGACCACTGCAGAAGGTCCTCAGGAACCGTCCCACCTCCTGAATCTTCCTCTCTGTCTGCCCGTTGGTTTGGGGATGATATCCAGAAGAGAGGCTGACGGCCACACCTAGGAGCTTGAAGAAGGCTTTCCATAGACGTGAGATGAACTGTGGACCTCTGTCCGACACAATATCTTCTGGAATACCAAATGACCTGAAGACTTGATTAAAGATATTGTCGGCAGTTTCAAAGGCTGTGGGAAGACCTTTCAGAGGGATTAGTTTGACAAACTTTGAGAATCTATCTACTATGACTAGAATACAGGTATTACCTTCTGACGAAGGGAGGTCAGTGATAAAGTCCACTCCTAGGTGTGACCAGGGACGGTTCGGAATCGGCAAGGGATGGAGCTTTCCAGCGGGTAGATGACGTGGGCTCTTGGATTGGGCACAGTCCTTACAGCCCTGAACATATTGCCTCACATCCCTTGCCATGTTTGGCCACCAGAATCGTTGGGATACTAGCGAGAGAGTATTGTTGATCCCTGGATGTCCAGTGCCTAGCGAGGTATGTAAGGAGTGGATCAGATCTACCCGGTGTTCAGGTGGTATGAACTGCCGATGAGGAGGGCATCCCGGCGGAGCAGGGGCTTCCGGAGTGGCAACGACTGGAGGAGCGTTCCAGGTGATCGGACAAATGGAGATGTGTTCGGGAAGAATCTTCGTTGGGAGTTCTTCATGATCGTGATGCTCGTGTAAACGAGAGAGAGCGTCTGCTCTTAGATTCTTGGGTCCTGGACGATAGGAAATGGAGAAATCAAAACGTGAGAAGAAAAGTGACCATCTGGCTTGACGTGGACATAGTCTCTTGGCCTCTTTGATGTATTGGAGGTTTTTGTGATCTGTGATCACCTGGAACGGATGTTTGGCTCCCTCCAACCAGTGACGCCACTCCTCCAAGGCTAGCTTGATTGCTAGAAGCTCCCTGTCTCCTATGCTGTAATTCTGCTCCGCCGGGCTCAACTTCCGAGAGAAATAGGCACAGGGATGCAGTCGGGGCGGTGTATCATGATGTTGAGATAATACTGCCCCGACGCCGGTGGTGGATGCGTCCACTTCCACCACGAAAGGAAGATTTGGGTCAGGATGAGTCAGGAGTGGGGCCCTTGTGAACTCCTTCTTAAGAAGGCGGAAGGCTGCGGCTGCTTCTTTGGTCCACTCCAGTCCTTTGGGTTTACCCTTGAGGAGATTAGTGAGAGGTGATGTAATCCTGCTGTAGTCCTTGATAAACCGTCTATAAAAGTTAGCAAACCCAAGAAACCTCTGGAGCTCCTTAATGGAAGTGGGTTCTGACCAGGATAGAACAGCCTCAATTTTCTTCCCATCCATACGTATACCGGTTTGGTCAATGATGTATCCCAAGAAATGAATCGACTTCTGGTGGAATGAGCATTTCTCCGCTTTGAGGTAGAGGTGATGTTCTCTCAAGGTGTGTAGGACCTCCGCAACGTGTTGGCGATGTTCGGCCTCACTCCGGGAGTAAATGAGGATGTCATCTATGTACACTATTACACAGTGGTGAAGAAACTCCCGGAGGACTTCATGAATGAAGTTTTGGAATACGGAGGGGGCGTTGACCAGACCGTAAGGCATGACCTCATATTCATAGTGGCCAGTAGGGGTCACGAATGCTGTCTTCCATTGGTCCCCCTCACGTATTCTTATCAGATTATACGCGCTGCGGAGGTCCAATTTAGTGAAGACTTTAGCTTCTCGGAGCTGTTCCAAAGCGGCTGGTACCAGAGGAAGGGGATATCGGTATTTTACTGTACCGTTATTTAGGACCCTGTAGTCGATGCATGGACGCAGCCCTCCGTCCTTCTTGGCCACAAAGAAGAAGCTTGAGGCGGCTGGTGATTTTGAGTGACGTATGTACCCCTGACTCAGAGCCTCCCTTATGTAATCTTCCATTGCCTGATTCTCTGGAAGCGAGAGCGGGTAGATCCTACCTCTTGGCAACTGGGCATCTGGAACTAGGTCGATCGCGCAGTCCCATGGCCGATGCGGCGGTAGCTGGGAAGCTCTCTTGGGGCAGAAGACATCATGAAAGGAGCTGTACTCCTTAGGAATGTGGATAGACTGCTTCTCAGGAGGGCTCTCGACCGATGTTGCAAACAAAGAAATGGGGTTCCGACCTTGAAGAGGGAGATTTGGAAAACAGGCAGGTGTACATCCAGATCCCCATTTCTTTATCTCTCCTGTGCCCCAAGAGATGATGGGATCGTGCTTCACCAGCCACGGGCGCCCTAGAATGATGTCCATATTTGCACCCTCCAGAACCAGAAATTGAATCCTCTCTTGATGTAACAACCCCACTTGAAGAAGGATGTCTTCGCATTGTCGATGGATACGGGTCGAAGATCGAGTGCACTGGGTTATCGGTTGTATCTGGTATATATGCGAGGACGCCTCAGTACGGAGGTGGAGTTGACGACAGAGGGATTGGGAGATGAAGTTCCCTGCTGACCCGGAGTCGATGAGGGCTGTGACAAGGAGAGAAATAGAGGCAGTAGTTATTTGTACGGTGGTAGTAAGTGGTTTACATTGTTCAATATTCGTACTGAATACACTCACTGAAGTCCGAATGGGACGAAGGGGACACTCCATACGGGTGTGTCCACTGACACCGCAGTATAGACACAGACCCCGGGTCAGCCTCCTCTGTCGTTCCGCTGATGTCAGTCTTCCAGACTCTATTATCATGGGTTCTGGTTCTGGAGAGGCTGTTGACTCAGGCGATTGGAGGAGTGCAGACGAGGGGGTGATGGTGTCCTGTTGATAGGAACGGAGACGATCGGAACATCGGAGAGAATGTTGGATGAATCTCTCCAGACCCATTGTATCATCTAATGTGGCCAGTTGGATTCGGAGAGTGGGTTCCAAGCCGAGCCGGTACGTGGTCAACAACGATCTCTCATTCCATCCACTTGCAGCTGCTAGAGTGCGAAACCGGAGAGCATATTCCTGTGTAGATAGAGTACCTTGCTTTAGATGATACAGCTGCTCTCCAGCGGCTACTTCCCCATCAGAACGTCCAAACACCTCTTTGAAATACTCCGTGAAGGTAGTGATGGAATTCATGACCGGCCCGGCTTGGTTCCAGATCGTCTCAGCCCATTTAAGTGCAGGTCCAGAGAGTAGAGATACGATGTAGGCGATCTTCGACTTATCTGTGGGATATAGAGAAGGTTGCATTTCGAATATGAGGGAACATTGTAACAGAAAACCATTGCACTCCCCCGCTCCGCCTGAGTAGGGCGCTGGTCGGGCCATGGGACTGGAAGGAAGGGCCGAAGAAGAAACTGTGGAGGCGGAAGTGCTCGGTGCTGGTGGTGCGTTGGAAAGTGGAGCTGGTGGCTGTAGAATCCGCTTCAACTGGTCCACCAGCTCTTGAAGGTGATCGGGGGTGCTCATGTTGTCGTCGTTATGGGTCCGGGCTTCTGTTATGAAGCGGACAGGAGACAGAGGTAAGGAAACGTTAGGGTGTTTATTAAATGACAACAAGGAGCACATGAAGGATAGCCAGGAGGATCAGGAATGATGTTGGGGTCTTGTCCTCCGTGGCTGGGTAACAGGAATACACGAGGATGGACAGCACACACCAGATACAGCTGACAGAGGATGACACAGACTTGGAAGGACTGGAAGACAGGACGATTCGGGAGGACCAGGAAGACTAGGAGGAATACAAAGAGAACAGGTAAGTAAATCGTTTGTTTTAGCTGAGGATGACTACGCTGAGTGGTCGCTCAGTTGTCCGCTTTCGTCGAGACGAGCCCGGACAATGAGCGACTGGAGTGCTGTGCTTTTATCTGGTGCTCGTGAATGTGATGCAGCTGTGTGCTCATTAGAAGTCAGGTGATGGTGATCTTCGTGAGTGGGGGTCGTGAGAGCCTGACCAATCCATGACAACCCTAGTGATTTGTATTGAGCCTATTTATAACCATTTCAGGATTTCTTTTATTCATCTGATCAATAATATATATATATATATATATATATATATATATATATATAGGATTTTGGTTGCAAAACGCAATAAACACCATTTTTTGACACACAAATACTTGCTGGCCACTTTATTAGATACACCTTACTAGAACCGGGTTGGACCCCCTTTGACATAGATTCAACAAGATACTGGAAATATTCCTCAGAGATTTTGCTCCATATTGACATGATAGCATCACACAGTTGCTGCAGATTTGTCATCTGCACATCCATGATGTGAATCTCCCATTCCACCACATCCTAAAGGTGCTCTATTGCAGTAGTCTGTCATTTGTGATCTTCAGCAGTTGATCTTCTTGCATAGTCGTGGTGGATTCACCTGATTTGTTGACAACTGGGTTGCGGATCCATTCCTTTGCAGTTTGCTGGTCCTTCACTGGGCCTTTTCCCCTTTGTGAAGAAACTTTCTAAAGACGCCTGTTTCTTACTCATTTGGCTGCTTGAGGGTTAAATTTGAGTGCTCAAGTGACCGAGATGTAACCAAGAGACCACGGTCATTTTTTAAAATAAAAGATCATTCAGACAATAAAACTGAAATAATTTATGATTTCTTGTGCGGCCCGGTACCAATTAATCCACGGATCAGTACCGTCCTGTGGCCTGGTGGTTGAGGTTAAAAGCACACGCAACAACGCCACAGCACACGCAACAACGCCACAGCACACGCAACAACGCCACAGCACACGCAACACCCTATACCCTACACCCTACACGCAACAACCCTATACAATGCAATAATCAGATTCATAGACAACAGGTATTTAACCCACAAATTGTTGTTTTGTTTGTCATGTTTCAACGATATATAAAATTTTGCTAATAACATCTTGGGCTCAGCGTGTCTGTCTCAGCCATCAGCGCGTCACAAATTCAAAAGACCCTCACTGCCTCTCTAGCGACTTAAGGACAAATCAGGAAGTCGCAAAAACCGGTAATGTTACAACTTCTCTTTCCAGAAAATAGCCGGAACGAATTTACCGGTATATTTAAAAAGGGCCTGTTTACACATACAGACCTTTCAGGAAAATTGCTGGTAAATTTCCGGAAAGGTCTGTATGTGTGAAAGGGGCTTTTAAAGGGCACCTATGGTGAAAAATCTACTTTTTAAGCTGTTTGGACAGACATAAGTGTAGGTATAGTGTATAGACCGTCATATTGGGGTGATATAAACACACCCAGTCCTTTTTTTTAATTTAACAACATAAAAACGGTGGACCAACTGGAGCGGTTTTCAGATCGACCGCAACTTTACGTACACTGAAAAAAGTGTTGCATGCAAAACTGTTGCAAACAATTTATTTGTGTTGAATTTAAACAAACAAATTAAATTTAATAAAGTTCAACTTAATTTGTTTGTTTAAATTCAGCCCAAATAAATTGTTTACAACCACTTAACGTAAAAAAATTGAGTAAATCCAAGGAATCATCTTCGAATATTTTTTTTCAGTGTAGGAGAGCGGTCTCCCCGCCCACCAATATTGATTGACAGCTGCGTATTAACATGTCCCTGTAGTCACGTGTATAATCATATCAACAAGCGAGGACGAGCGCAAAGCAACCGGGAATAAAAGGTCTGTTCAGTTCGCTAGGTTCATCAATCATCAGCAAATGTGATCAAGAGTGAGTTTTACAAGTTTAACATGTTTTAAAACAGAGCATGTGTGTAATGAAGTACAGCGATTTACTTCAGCTTTACTTCATCAGCACAGCCGCGTGTCAGAACAATTATAAAGGAAGACGCTTCAATCTCAGTTTGTGGGATTGAATCTGCTTCCTTTAAGTCTGTCTGTTGTCTGAATCAGCCGAGGGAGGAGATTAAGGCATGCA
>NC_079443.1:52936198-52951198 GCF_903798145.1 Danio aesculapii | reverse complement strand
CGTTTCTGTGTGGAGTTTGCATGTTCTCCCTGCGTTCACGTGGGTTTCCTCCGGGTGCTCCGGTTTCCCCCACAGTCCAAAGACATGTGGTACAGGTGAATTGAGTAGGCTAAATTGTCCGTAGTGTATTTGAATAAGTGTGTATGTGTTTCCCAGTGATGGGTTGCATCTGGAAGGGCATCCGCTGCGTAAGAGATGTGCTGGATAAGTTGGCAGTTCATTCCGCTGTGGCGACCAAGGATTAATAAAGGGACTAAGCCGAAAATGAGTGAATGAATGAAACTGGATATACTCACACACTGCTGACACACAATTGGGTTTAAACCCCTTATTAAAGTGTTTTCTGTACAATATATCTGCTCTAAATGTAAATTCCTTTTAAAATGTAGTAGAAAAAGCTAAAAGTCTGCAGGTCCTATCTACAGGTATTAAATAAAGGAGCCTCAACCTGAAATTTAAAACTGAGACTGAGAGTTGATTTGGGTTGGATGAAGTGTGCTTTGAGCTCTTTCTGACACTTCTTGCCTCACAACTGGTCTCAAATGGCCAGCGATCGCTGAGATTTCTTCACAGATGGTCCTCTTTAAAGCCTCGCTCCTCCAGCGCAGCATTTGGTTCCTTTTGGAAGTCAATCTCAGCCTTGGCTTAAATACACATTCAGTCCAACTGAGAATAAAGTATCAGATGACAGTTTCTGAAGAGCCCGAGCTGAAGCCTCTTTCCTGCAGGAGAGAAAAGAAAACCGGGGATTCAGTGGATACTAGGGCTGTGCAATTAATCGAAATTCAGCTTCGATTTTGGCTTCTAATGATTATGAAAAAACATCATTAATAGAAATAAAACGATTATTGCATCACACCGCCCCCATTCCTGTTGTACACATTTGTTGCTCCGCAAAGCTCAGTTTCACATGAACATGACTAAAAGCATGTACTGTAATGTAACGCTTGCAGTCGGGATGCGCATCATTCACTGGTGCAGAGTTGAGGTCAGAATTATTAGCCCCCCTTTGAATTATTTTTCTTTGTTAAATATTTCCCAAATGATGATTAACAGAGCAAGGAGATTTTCACAATGATGTTGAACAGATTCAAGAAATTTTCACAGTATCTCTGATAATATTTTTTCTTCTGGAGAAAGTCTTATTTGGTTTATTTCGGCTAGAATGAAAGCAGTTTTAATTGTTTTAAAAACCATTTTAAGGTCAATATTATCAGCCCCCTTAAGCAATATTAGTTTTGGATTGTCTCCAGAACAAACCACTGTAATAGTTAAGTTAAGCCTTTAAATGTCACTTTAAGCTGTATAGAAGTGTCTTGAAGAATATCTAGTCTAATATTATTTACTGTCATCATGACAAAGAGAAAATAAATCAGTTATTAGAGATGAGTTATTAAAACTATTATGATTAGAAATGTGTTGAAGAAATCTGCTCTCCATTAAACAGAAATTGGGGGAAAATAATAATTCAGGGGGGGCTAATAATTCTGACTTCAACTGTACATTCGAGTCGTTCATGTTTTTAAAAGCGCGAAGAGATCGCATGCTGTTGTGTGTGTGTGTGTGTGTGCTCAGCCTCAGAGACGAGCAGAGCACACACATCTAAAGTCATCTTAATGTGAGCGCTTTAATGGTCAAATAGCTGTCAAAACGATGTGTTTAGTGATTATTCATATTAACCTCATTTGTGTAATAAACAAACGAGTTGAGAATCAAAAGACATGTGAAAGACATTAATGAGAACCGGACTGCTCTTAGAGTGACAGCGCGCAATATTCCTGCTGCCGAGTGTTTTTATTATTAATAAAACAACAAAGGAGAAAATCCCTCACTGCTCTTGACTGAAGGACCGCTGGAGCTTTAATTAACATGTTTTTCTTACTGTGAAGATGCTTAAAGCACCGTTTGTTTCATATTTTTTATTCTATTGTATTTATTTACAGTTGAAGTCAGAATTATTAGCCCTCCTGAATTATTAGCGACCCTTTTCCCCTAATTTCTATTTAATGGAAAGATTTTTTTCAACACATTTCTAAACATTACAGATTTAATAACTCCTCTCTAATAACTGATTTATTTTATCTTTGCTATGATGACAGCACATAATATTTGACTAGATATTCTTCAAAATACAAGCATTCAGCTTAATGTGCAATTCAAAGGCTTATCTAGGGTAATTAGGCAAGTCATTGTATAACAGTGGTTTCTTCTGCAGACAATCAAAAAAATCTAATGCTGAAGGAGGCTGATAATATTGACCTTAAAATAGTTTTAAAACAATTAAAAACTGCTTTTATTCAAGCCGAAATAAAGCAAATAAGAGTTTCTCCAGGAGAAAAAATATTATAGGAAATACTGTGAAAAATTTCTCTGTTAAACATCATTTGGGAAATATTTATATATTAAAAAAAATTCACAGGAGGGCGAATAATTTTGACTTCAGCTGATAATCGTTAGAATAATCGTGATTACAGTTATGACCAAAATAATCGTGATTATGATTTTTCCCATGATCGAGCAGCCCTAGTGGCTACTGTATGTTTTCTTCCATCTATTTTTGATTATTTTAATTAGCAAAAATACTGTATTTGCATTTACAGCACCATTTATCTTGCTGTATGTGTATTTACAGTACTGTTTATCTTTACTCTAAAATATACAGTAATTTTCATAATGTAAATTTAAATTACAGTAACATACCGCATAAGTGTCCTACAGTTACTGCTGCCAGTAAGCTAGTGCAGATTCTGCAGGTAATTTTTTAATGCACACTATTTATAATTCATTCATTTATTCATTTTCTTTTCGGCTTAGTCCCTTTATTAATCCAGAGTCGCCACAGCGGAATGAACCGCCAACTTATCCAGCATATGTTTTACGCAGCGAATGCCCTTCCAGCTGCAACCCACCACTGGGAAACATCCATACACACTCATTCACACTCATACACTACAGACAATTTAGCCTACCCAATTCCCCTATAGCGCATGTGTTTGGACTGTGGGGGAAACCGGAGCACCCGGAGGAAACCCACGCCAACATGGGGAGAACATGTAAGCTCCAGACAGAAACACCAACTGACCCAACTGAGGCTCGAACCAGCAACCTTCTTCTCTCCTATTTATTCTTATCTATTATTATTATTTGTACACACTATTATTATTTCACCTTCAGTGTGTGTGTGTGCGTGTGTTTGTGTGTGTGTGTGAATGTTTTGCAGTGTCTTCAGTTAGTTTGTATGCGTGCAGATGCATGTGAGTGTGCTTGTGTGTGTACAAGGATGTACTCTTAGTGCCTTCAGTTGTGTGTGTGTGTGTGTGGTCTTACTATTACTCAGACTTGTAGCGCCCTCAGTGTGTGTGTCTGCATGTGTGTGTGTGTGTGTGTGTGTGTGCGTGTGTGTGTGCGTGTGCGTGTGTGACCTTGCACTGTCTAGAAACACACAGATCAATCCTCTTTGAACAGCTGCTTTAGATTACAGTGCATGTCATTAACCTCTGTACACACATCTGTTCATCACACACCTACACACACTGCTGAACAGATGGAGATCAGTTACTGTCTGTCATTCTGTATATCTATCTATCTATCTATCTATCTATCTATCTATCTATCTATCTATCTATCTATCTATCTATCTATCTGTCTGTCTGTCTGTCTGTCTGTCTGTCTGTCTGTCTGTCTGTCTGTCTGTCTGTCTGTCTGTCTGTCTGTCTGTCTGTCTGTCTGTCTGTCTTTCTTTCTTTCTCTCTGTCTATATCTGTCTGTCTGTCTGTTCTGCCGTTCTATCGTTATATCATTCCATCTTTTCATTTGTCCATCCATCCTTCCGTCTGTCCATCCATCCATCCCTACATCCATCCATTCATCCATCCATCCATTCATCCTTCCGTCTGTCCGTCCATCCATCCGTCCATCCATCCATCCATCCATCCATCCTTCCGTCTGTCCATCCATCCATCCATCCATACATCCATCCTTCCGTCCGTCTGTCCGTCCGTCCGTCCATCCATCCATCCATCCATCCATCCTTCCGTCCGTCCGTCCACCCATCCATCTGTCCGTCCATCCATCCATCCATCCGTCTGTCCATCTATCCATCCATCCATCCGTCTGTCCGTCCATCCATCCATCCGTCCGTCCGTCCGTCCGTCCACCCATCCATCTGTCCGTCCGTCCATCCATCCATCCATCCATCCATCCATCCGTCTATCCGTCCATCTGTCCGTCCATCCATCCATCCATCCATCCATCCGTCTGTCCATCCATCCATCCATCCATCCATCCATCCATCCATCCTTCTGTCCATCCATCCATCCATCCTTCCGTCCATCCTTCCATCCATCCGTCTGTTCGTCCATCCATCCATCTGTCCGTCCACCCATCCATCCGTCTGTCTGTCCATCCATCCATCCATCCATCCATCCATCCGTCTGTCCGTCCATCCATCCATCCATCCAACCGTCTGTCCGTCCATCCATCCATCCATCCATCCTTCTGTCTATCCATCCATCCATCCATCCATCCTTCCGCCCGTCCTTCCATCCATCCGTCTGTCCGTCCATCCATCCGTCTGTCCATCCATCCATCCATCCATCCATCCATCCATCCATCCATCCATCCGTCTGTCCGTCCATCCATCCATCAATCCATCCATCCATCCATCCATCCATCCATCCATCCTTCCATCCATCTATCCATCCATCCATCCATCCATCCATCAATCCATCCATCCTTCCGTCTGTCCGTCCGTCCATCCATCCTTTCATCCATCCATCATTCTACCATTATTCTATCTGTCTGTCTGTCTGTCTGTCTATTGTTTTATCATTTTATCTATCGTTTTATCACTCTGTCATTCTATAGGTCTGTCTGTCTGTCTATTGTTTCATTCATCCACCCAGCATCTTTAATTTGATTTATCTATTGTTAAATCTTTCTGCACACCTGATTTACTGCAGGATAAATTTGATGATTAAAATGCAGAAATATTCAAGATAAACCTTTCGATGCTTTATAAACCATAAATACATGTCTGTGTTCAATTATAAACACACCACAGCTTATAGAGAGATAGACAGAACATTAGATATTATTCAACAACAAGGTTTTACATTATAAACAGCGCAGATGGTGTAAATACAGTAGTAAATAATAACAAATAAGTCCATCAGACTGTGTGTCAGTTTCTCAGAGTCTTCAGGATCTGTTGCACATGCAGAGGAAACAAAGGCAGAAAGTCCTCTTGTCCTTCAGCTCATCTCCACACACACACACACACACACACACACACACACACGCACACACACACACACACACACACACACACACACACACACTAGATCTCAGTGTCTGCGTGTATTGCCATCTACTGGTGTCCCTCTGGTCTTTCAGCAGTGACATCATTCCCAGTGTGTGTGTGTGTGTGTGTGTGTGTGTGTTGTAATGCAGAGCACACACAGCACTAAATGCCACACGCTCTCCTCACGTCAGCTGATTCAGTAACCGCTGCTCTGTTATTTGGGGAAGTCGTTCCTCTGCACTTTACATTCACACATTAAAATAATGGAAACAAATGAGCTCACTTTAATTTGATTATTAATGACAGTCCATTGCACTCCATAGGGAAAAATAGTTATGCAAATGCACATTATATTCTATAGGGAGTGTTTAAAATGCAAAGCATGCTGGGAACTATAAATCTGCCCAAAATGAATGCTCAAATGAAATGCTATTCTGCGTGTTTCGCACAAGATTAACAGACAATTAAAACCAAATTAAACAAATTCATTTGCTGAAATATTTAAAGGGACAGTACACGCAAAACTGAAAATTCTTTTCTCATTTGACATGAAGAAACAGACCATATTCATTAGGCCAAACGCATCGTCAGCCCATGGTTGATGACATGATCTACTACTGTAAGCTTGCTCTGATTTGATTTGAAAGTGTTTGTCTTTGGCCATGAAGTCCTGCTCTACCCCTACCTCTCACTCTTCCTCCCCCTCTTTAAGGCCCCTGTTACACTACAGATCCAATCGCTAACACACTAAAATGGCATGCACAGCACAATTAAGCTGACACACAGAGAGCAAAACTTCTTCTCACGTCTCCAAAAGTCTAAACACATGTTCTGCTTTACACACATTTGCATTTCAAAATGCACTGAACACAGTTCTCTGCATAACACACAACAATCTGACAATCTCACATGTTTGCCATTTCAAAAGAAGGGAGATGAAGATTTGCACAGCACATTATTTAAACTGACACACAGAGAGCATGTCATTTTAGTGTGTTAGCGACTGTAAAAAAAACTCTGAGCATACTGGAATTTGTTCGATAAAAGTGTGTCCATCGTAGCTTTTCTTATGGAATTAAAAGTCTATCCTACTCAGTTATGCGCATATCCAAAACGTGCATAAAAATAGGTGGGTGGAAACATAGTCAGTGTCCCCTTTTTTCAAAACTCACACACAATTCTCAAAACTGCACACATGAAATGCAGAATGCCTCACATCTCCTTCAAATGTAACGCTGCATTCAAAATGCCATAAACACAGGTCAGAATCAAGCATTAGCATCACATGGCAAACACTTCACTCAAAACAGTAAATGTTTATACGGTGTAAACACTGTTGTTCTAAATCTAAAGCTCTTTGCTCTTCCATATATCTGTTACAACACAGTGTTCAACAGTGAAAATAGTCTGCTGAGAGGGGTAACAGGTACACTGTAAACACCAATGCAATATTTAATAGGCCAAACGTTACTGGGGTATACAGTGACATACAACAAAACCATAAACAAACTGTAAGTAAAAATAAAATAAAATAAGCAGAAGACATGTAAAGCTAAAGTATGTTCTTTAGAATACAGTAAAGCAGTGTTTCCCAACCCTGTTCCTGAAGGCACACCAACAGTACACATTTTCAACCTCTCCCTAATCAAACACACCTGAATCAACTCAGCTGAACATTAGAAAAGACCCCAAAACCTCATGAGTTCGATAAGGGAGACATACAAAATATGTACTGTTGGTGTGCCTCCAGGAACAGGGTTGGGAAACACTGCAGTAAAGAACATGATTTTGTGTGAGGGGTCTTGGTGTGAAAAGCGTCCATTGCCTGGAGAAGCGTCATGCAGGTATACTGTATGGTTGGCCATTATACACTTTCCAGCACCAGGCTACGGTAGGTACAAACTAAAAATTGTGAATAGGGTGGCAAAGCAGTTTATTATTTATTTATTTATTTATTTATTTGGACAAGAACAGCCCGGTGTCTTGTCACCTTTGACGTATTTATACCAATCCGTTGTCCGTTCTTTGTACGTGAATTACTCAGTTAGCTGGATTTCATTGTCAGAATATAAATTCATCATTAATACAAGAAACTACATTCAGATGTTTACAATTTTTAGTTTGAGGGGTGCTTTAATGCAGTGTTTACTAACCCTGTTCCTGGAGGCACACCAACAGTGCATATTTTGGATGTCTCCCTTATCTGACCCATTAACTTCAGGTTTTGGAGTCACTTCTAATGTCCTGATGAGTTGATTCAGGTGTGTTTGATTAGAGAGAGGTTGAAAATGTGTAGTGTTGGTGTGCCTTCAGGAACAGGGTTGGGAAACACTGATCTAATGTGTCGCTTTTTTTAATTACATTAATTGTGACTGTAAAGTGAAATTACTATACTTATAAATTAATACCAAAATGTTCATTTACCTCCTAGCATGTTTTTTCTCAACTTTTGTGTTTATTCTTTGATGCACACTAATGTATTCTTTGCACCTCAATGTGAATTAATATGCATTTGTCCTCTTAAATAAACAAACAAACAAAAATATCCTAGCTGGATTTGGATATTGACGATTTGACATGATCCAGGATCGTTTAGCTCTTCAAAAATCACTTGTTGTCATAGCAACAGTTCTGGTAGCTCAAACCTGCTAGGGAGCAGGTTCATTTCATATAAACAGGATTAGATCGGGTCAGGTCAAGCAAAGATAATACTGAAAGTATGTACTGAATGCTGATATTTTCTTACAGTAGTAGTTATATACTCTTGGGGAAATAGTAAATATATATATTTTTATATATAAAGTAAAAAATATATATTAAAACTTATACAATCTGCACTGCGAAATAAAGTACAAAGACTGCCACCTGCTGGTTCAAAGAGAACATTTATTGATGTGAACTTTTTAGATACAAACACGCACATACACAATATTCGACTTAATATTAGAAAAATATATAATAAAATAAAGGATAATAATTTATGCAGTCATGCACGTGTTTTGACCGCTAATAGACCAGTGATTTGATGCTTCAAATAAGCTGCAGACACCTTTACCAATATCAACATGCTTTTTTGATGCAAAATTAATTAATGCAGTTTTTCCTTACGCTGATTAAAAAATACTTGAGTAGGCCTGGGCTACTGTTATGAAGAAAATCTTCTCTAAATGTAGAACTAAATACATTGATGTGCATTGAAATACAGGATGAATACTCTTGACAAATGAAAGTGTAAAGCCTGCAGCTCACAACAACTGTGGAAAGTTATTGCGTGTCATATTTAACAAACCGTTTACTGATAATTTTCTGTCATTTAGCTCACATGGATAATTGAATATCAATCAACTTTACGAAACTTTACGTAGGAGTGCGGTCCCCCCGCCTACCAATATTGATTGACAGCTGCGCGTCATCATATCCTCAGTTTGTTGATTCACGTCCGCCATTTTCAGCGTGAGTCGAAGCGATATCACTAAAGGAACACGCTAGCTCTATTTTTAGATGCAAGGCTCATTGGGCTCAACACAAGATCAATATTCTCCACATTATCGCTCTAATCGGAATTATTGGTTGTATCTTTAGGTAGGTTTGCAAACATGTGTACTTCTCATTGAGTCGACCTTATACTTCAGCCGTTTGCATTTCTCGCGATCCCAGAAGCTCCCTGTGATCTTAACTAGCATGCGTTTTACAATTCTAAACATAGGTTTCTATCAGGGTACACTCAAGTCGACAGCTGGGCGCCGCGGACCGCTGCAGAAACCTATGTTTAGAATTCAAAAATGCGTGGCGCGACGATTCGGGACACTTCATGTATCTGCCGCGCCACAGAGAGTGTCTGGTGTGCCGTGTCGCGGCTTCAAGCGGCGCATCCGGTGCCTCAGTCAAAGTTAATTCAGTGTGCGTGGTTATTAGTTTCTGTGTACAAGCTCGGTACTTGATACTAGCACACAGTTGGCTGTAAAACTGTACAAAGGCACAAATGATTTTGTACTCTCTGCTTGGTCTGTGTCAGAGTCGTACATGTACGACTGAATGCTGATCCTATCTGCCCTTTAATAAAACTTATACAATCTGCACTTCGAAATAAAGTACAAAGACTGCCACCTGCTGGTTCAAAATTTATTAAAAGAGAACATTTATTGATGTGAACTTTTTAGATACAAACGTGTACAATCGTTTCAGTACTTGTGTATGATAATAGACATGCACAATATGCTATCTTTTTTAAAGTAATAATACATTTATACAGTCATGAACATGTTTTGACAGTTAATATGACGGCGGTTTGATGCTTCACAAAAGTTGCAGACACCTTTACCAATATCTAAATGCTTTTGTGATGCAGGATTAATTTAAACATCCAGTTATTCTTTACACTAATTAAGAAACCGGCTACTATAATACTACTATGATTACTATAATAAAGAAAATCCGCTCCAACTGTAAAACTAAATAAATAGCTTAATACATGAAAGTGTAAAGCCTACAGCTCATAACAAATGTGGAAAGTTATTGCGTGTCATATTTAACAAACCGTTTACTGCTAACTTTCTGTAATTTAGCTCACATGGATAATTGAATATTAATCAGATGATGTCATTACGCTGATGTGCCGTCAGCCAATCGTTGCATTGCTGATCGTGATTTCCTTCACAACACACACAGAGATCTCAGATCAGCTCATCCAGACATTTTAATCTGATTCACCAAATTAGCCAGAGATTAAAAGATCCAGGATCTGCCAAATCATCTTGGATCATTTATGCGAGGTACGAAGAACGGACCCCAGTACTACATTAAAGTTGTGATTGGTTAGTGATCAGTTCAAAAATGAGTGCTTCCACATTTGAGCAGTTTGCGTGTGCGACCTGGTGAATACGTGCAGCATTTTGATTGGTTGTGCATGGAAAAAGAAAGCAAGTCAGGTCCTGTTAGATTTGTGTGTTTTAGGTATGGAATAATGAGTAGTGTTTTGTAATGTGATTGAAAACTGAGTTCAAGGCTGAGAAACAGCTTCTGGTTTTTGGGGATTTGCTGTGTAATTTAGCATTTTGAGTGAGCAGTTTCAGAGATCGTGTGACATGAAAAGACTTAGTGTGTAAGCAGTTGAAAAATCTAAGATATTTTGAAGAATGTTGGAAACCTGGTGGTGCAGTGAGTAGCACGATCGCCTCACAGCAAGAAGGTCGCTGGTTTCCCGGCTGGGTCAGTTGGCATTTGTGTGTGGAGTTTGCATGTTCTCCCTGTGTTGGCGTGGGTTTCCTACGGGTGCTCCGGTTTCCCCCACAGTCCAAACACATGTGCTATAGGGGAATTGATAAACTAAATTGGCCATAGTGTATGAGTGTGTGTGTGTGATTGAGAGTGTATGTATGTTTCCCAGTGATGGGTTGCGGCTGGAATGGCATTCGCTGCGTGAAACGTATGCTGGAATAGTTGGTGGTTCATTCCACTGTGGCGATCCCTGATGAATAAAAGGATTAAGCTGAAGGAAAATGAACGAATGAATGCTTTAAGAACTGTTGATTGTGTTTTTGATTGTTAAATCAGCATCAATGCAGACTAGCATGGAGAGGTCACACACCAAAAAAATGCTGGGTTGTTTTATCTCTTGGGTTAAATGCAATTGAAATCATTTTAATTTTAAAATAAAATTTAAATCACATTTTTATCTCAGTGGTTGTTTTGTCCATGTTTGACCCAACATACGACCAAAAAAACCTAACATTTATTATTTAAAATTACATTTAAATTACGTTTTTTAACCCAATGATTGGTTTTTGCTCATATTTGAGGCAACACTGGGTTAAAACAACCCAGCAAATATACAGTTGAAGTCAGAATCATTAGCCCCCCTTTGATTTTTTTTATTTCTTTGTTAAATATTTCCCAAATGATGATTAACAGAGCAAGGAAATTTTCACAGTATGTCTGATAATATTTTTTCTTCTGGAGAAAGTCTTATTTGTTTTATTTCGGCTTGAATAAAAGCAGCTTTTAATTTTTTAAGAACAATTTTAAGGTCAATATTATTAGCCCCTTTAAGCTATATATTTTTTCTGATAGTCTACAGAACAAACCATCATTATACAATAACTTGCCTAATTACCCTAACCTGCCTAGTTAACCTAATTAACCTAGTGAAGCCTTTAAATGTCACTTTAAGCTGTATAGAAGTGTCTTGAAGAATATCTAGTCTAATATTATTTACTGTCATCATGACAAAGAGAAAATAAATCAGTTATTAGAGATGAGTTATTAAAACTATCATGATTAGAAATGTGTTTAAAAAAGTCTGCTCTCTGTTAAATAGAAATTGGGGGAAAAAAATAAACAGGAGGGCTAATAATTCAGGGGGCTAATTATTCAGGGGGGCTAATAATTCTGACTTCAACTGTATATATTTGAGTTAGTAAACACCGCTATAAAATCTCTAGTCCAACAAATAAGAGGCTTTCGCTTTAAAAATTGGGATTATATTGTATTCTCCAACTTTTGTGTTTGCCGTATATTCACATTTATATAACTCTGGCCTGCAGCAATCAGCATATTTTTGTCAATTGCAAATGTTTGTGAAAGATTCAGTCTCTTTACCTTTAGGTGGTGAAAGGCAATTTTAAGGCATGAAATCTAGCCTGCGTAATGGGATTAAAGCATTCAGTCAGATGTTTCGCAACTACAGCTTTCTGCTTTCAAAGCCGTCTTCATTTGCATATTCATGAGGAACACCAGATTATTCAAATTTCCTTCAGTAAATCGGAAGTAATTTGTGACATGACAATTTGACTTACACTTTTATTTGCCAGCGTATTGCTCACGTTACATGTTAAACTCACATATTGCTGGAAATACATCCTGAAATAGTGAAATACAGAAGAGAAGCTTTAGACATGACATTATTACTGAATTTTGAAATAATTTTTCTAATGTTTCACTAATACTGATTAACAGAGGGATTTTTTAATTAGTTTCTAATCATAATAGTTTTAATAACTCATCTCTAATAACTGATTTATTTTCTCTTTGTCATGATGACAGTAAATAATATTAGACTAGATATTCTTCTAGACACTTCTATACAGCTTAAAGTGACATTTAAAGGCTTAATCATAGACGGAGCGTGTGTAAGGCTGGGGTAGGCTTAGCCTCCCCCTGGCCAGAGATCACGGAGATAGCAGCAAAGAAAAAACTGCATTGAAAACATGTAATGGGTGTAAGACGGAAAATGAATGTAATTTAATGTTACTGATTAACAGAACACTTTAATTATTGTAAGTTTGTCAATCAAATTCAAATTCCCCCTCCGCACAAAAATGGAACTGTCCAACTCCGCACGTTGCACTGATGAGCGCTGTTTTTGACTGGAGTTGGCAGCAGCTCTGAAAACAAAACAGAAAGTGCTGGCCAGCGGACTATTCTGATTTGCTGGTCAAGGACGTAAGAAATAAAATGACAAATGAGTATTAGGAGAGAGGTAATATATTATATATAATATATTATTCTGGTTTAATTAGTTTTCAGTATTAATTGAAATGCCCTATTTTGGTTGTTTCATTGTAACGTAGTATTCTAGCCTAGTGTATCTTGTTTTGCATTTTAATTCTGCTGTGTTTTCTACAGGAGTGATGGGAAGTCAAGATTTTTAAATATGTTTTAATTTGTATTTTGAATAATATCTAATTTAAACAAACAATTACTCACGCTAGCAAATGGCTACTGGATCACCTTTACTCTGCAATGGTTGCCTCTAATTTAATTGCCAATAAGTTTACCACAGCCCGTGATAACGTAAATAAACACCAAGTTTATGTTGTCATATTTTCATTGTCTTTGTTGTTGTGTCTAGCTTAATAAAAAATAAATAAATTCAGTATCCTAATCACAGTTTAAAAATGCTTATATTTATATATTTATTACTGAATTACAAGTTCAGTTTTCGATTGGCCTCGTGGCAAAGTGAATGATTTCGGATTCTTGACACATTTTTGCAATTTATTTATTTTTGCAAAAGGGTTGGATACTCAAATGTCACTTGTTAAATAAATTACTATATTACCAAAGATCATAAATATAAGAAACTAGCTATTATACACTTAGTTTAAGAGTAGGCTCTGAGGTCCACCCTATTTAGGTCCACTCATTTTCTGGCCCTTGGCTGCATATCGAAAGTGACTATAATAATTGAATGAATCTAATAAAATAATTTAATGTGCGTGTTGAATATATAATAGATGTTTGTTGATAGGTGGTGCTTTTGTTGAAACCTCTTCTTGGTCGGTTGCAAATCTTTTTAAATGCATTAAAGGTCAGTGCATATCTTAGCCTTACCCTGGAGTTAGTTCACCCTCCACCTATGGGCTTAATTAAGGTAGGCAGGTAGCCTAACTAGGCAGGTTAGGATAATTAGACCAGTTATTGTATAACAGTGGTTTGTTCAGGAGACAATCCAAAACTAATATTGCTTAAGGGGGCTAATAATATTGACCTTAAAAGGGTTTAAAACAATTAAAAACTGCTTTTATTCAAGCCGAAATAAAACAAATAAGACTTTCTCCAGAAGAAAAAAAAAAATTAATAAATGAAATGAAAACTGTCCTTGCTTCACTTGGGAAATATTTGAAAAATGATTGCAATTTCACAATAATTAAATTTAATTAATTACATTTTTTGTCTGCAACTGTAGATGGCGCTCTTCACTTCTACAGTGTCCTACAGATCTGTCATTATAGTCTTCATCAAGACAGGTAAAATTATTCAGTTTAAAGCCACCAGATGATGAATAAACTAACTAACTAACATAAAAATCACGTGGAATTTACAATAATACACAAAATATGAATTATCATCATCATTAAAATTATAATGATTCCTTTTTTTAATTCATTAATTCACATATTATATTTGAGTACGATTATTCAGATGAAGGCTGTTTGATCATGGAAGAACAAACTAACAAACTAATACATGAAATCACTGGTGGCAAAAAAAGAAAAGAAATTCAACCACTAAAAGAACAAGAAGAGAGTAAATATCTGGGTCATCTTTTATTTCAGAAAATAAGGTTATTTTATATCTGCTTTAAATGAGCTCTCAATATTTTGTCATTTATTTATTTGGATTGTATTATGGAGCTTTGAGCTTTAGTCAAACAACTTTGAGGTTTTTATATATATATATATATATATATATATATATATATATATATATATATATATATATATATATATATATATATATATATATATATATATTTATATATATTTATATATATACACACACACACACACACAATACACATACCGGCCACTATATTAGGTACACCTTACTAGATGACATGGCGCGTTATCCTGCTAGAAGTTGCCATCAGAAGTTGTCTGTGGTCATCAGCTTCTGGTTTTGGAGATTTGAGGTGTAGTTTTGCATTTTGAGCTAGGAGTTTCAGAAATTGTGTGAGATGAAAAGGTTTTGTGTGTAAGCAGTTGAAAAAAATGCTTGGAAGTAAATGTTTGGATTTAGCATGTAAACGCATAGTGGCCACTATATTAGGTACACCTTACTAGTACTAGTAAATGCTGACATGGCGAGTTATCCTGCTGGAGGCAGCCATCAGAAGTTGTCTGTGGTCATAAAGGGATGAAAAATAGTTGAACATTTTTATTGTTGTGTAGCTATATTTAATATACAGTTAAATATAT